>NW_024080713.1:3529473-3538926 GCF_003009895.1 Hyaena hyaena | reverse complement strand
AGGGGGGGGGGGGGAGTCAGGACTCTCTCCTGCCCGCCGTGCAATCCCCTTTCTGCCTCCCTCTTCTCCTTCCCACCATCATCCCCTGGGGACTGGAAGAAGCAGGCTTTCACTTCTATCATGTCCTCCTATGTCACCAGCAACACCATACTCTGTGGATTCACTGTCTGAAGACTAGAACTCCATGATGCACATTCTTCACGCTCAACCCCTCATAAGCTAAAATACTGTGGCTAATATTTGTTGTGTATTTACTATGCTCTAGTTGGTAAAATAACTGACATACGTCATCTTATTTGATCCTCACACCAATCCTTTGAGGGTTTTTTTTTTAATAAAATTACCTATTTTATAGTGAAGGAAACTGAAGTCCAAAGAGATTTAGTAATTTTTCAAAGATCATGTATCTAGTAAGTGATAAGGTCATAGTTTTTTTAATGTTTATTTATTTGGGGGGGAAAGAGAGAGAGACAGAGCATGATCAGGGGAGGGGCAGAGAGAGAGAGAGACACAGCACGAGCAGGGAAGGGGCAGAGAGAGAGGGAGACACAGAATCCAAAGCAGGCTCCAGGCTCTGAGCTGTCAGCACAGAGCCCGACATGGGGCTCGAACTCACTGTGACATCATGACCCTGAGCCAAAGTTGGACACTTAACTGTGAGGTCAGGATTTGAATCCAATGTGTTTGACTCCAGAAATAACATTCTTAGTACCTACACTATACATTTTTCTAGTCCAGCAAAATGTAGGAATATCAGAAAATAACATATAATTGTCATTGGCAGTGTTGGGAGTTTTTGAGGTCATCTTCACTTTCTTAAAACAGAACTTCCTGCAGAATATCAACAGAATATCAGACTTTCCGTTCCACCTATCCCAAGGCAAGAAAATCATATACACAACTTTAAGATCTAGACAGCTCTGTTCATTAATTGTTGGGAAAGATCAGGGACACTGTTTAAGGCAAAGAACATTGGTAAACACTGAAACTGAGAAGTGTTGGAATGTATTTGGGGGTGTGTTTTTTTGTTTGTTTGTTTTATTGTTGGTTTTTTTATTTTATGATCCCTCGACACAAACTACAGCTCAATCTCATTAAGGTTCAGGATCTGTGAACTTGGCCCAAGGTATCAGAGAATACTAAAAATGAGAAGCAAGGGCCTCTGGTGGAAAATTGGAAAGTCTCATGAGGCTACTGTCATAAGTTGCTGTTGATTCATGTGTTAATACACCGAAAGCAATACACCAGCGATGCACTGAAGAATGGATGTGTATGGAGGAGAGGCCGGCTGCCTTGGGAACAAAGCAAGTTCTGGCATGGAATTGCCTCCAAACGCAGGGACAATTCTCATCCGCATTCTCTGACCCAGGAACTTACTCACAGTGGGGAAAGCCACACTCTAGCCCTTTGTTCAGGAAACAACTAGATTTAAGAGTCTTATGGGATTTTAGAAAAACTGATTCATTCAAAGTAAAACAAAACAAACAAGATGGCCTCTGAGGCTTTCTCAAAAGAGGGCCTGAGGTATTAAATTCTTCCCCATGTGCTGGGCCTCGCTGAAGAGCAGGCAGATTAGGTGGTACCCCTCAGAGATTTAGAAGACTCTATCCTCTCCAAAATAACCAAACTTACCAGCATTGTGCCTCCAGTAACAGATGAGACTCCTTTCATCAGCAACTCAGCCACTCCCCAGACTCACTTGCTCACTGCCACCCCCAACCTGGATTAACGGCGGTCCCCATATGACTGATGTCATTTAACCAAGTCCGATATTTTCCAGGAGCCACCTACACATTTCTCTGAAAGAAGAGACGGGAGCAGGTGGCGATTACACGCATACGAATCTGATCTCATTTACTCTCAGGGAAGGTCACTCTGCACTCAGCCGGTTGGACTACACACTCCCACTCAGAAGTCTCTGTTTCTACCCACACCCCAGGCCCCAGTGAAACAACTAATAGTGGTAATGTCAGCATGTCCACATGGTGTAACATCGGCACCATCTCTGAATCTGTCAGGTTAAGATAGGATTTAATGGAGCCACACTGGGAACAGAAGAGCACCAAGAACCAAAAATCAGCTAAGCCAAAATCTCCAGTAAAATGTTATATTCAACTAAGAGAGAGGAAACCACCCACACTAAGCTAGAAGGGAGAATCAGGAACTCATGTTAAGCACTGAAGAACCAGAAGGTCAGAGCCAGGCAGAGAAGTCATCAAAGTGACAGAAGGTAGGAACAGGTGTTCATGAGTGAGTGAAGATGAATTCAAAGGTGGGGATCAGTATTAACAAAGCAGGTGCCAATCAAAACAGCATGGATTTCCAGGGCACCTGGGTGGTTCAGTCAGTTAAGCATCCGACTTTGGCTCAGGTCATGATCTCCCAGTTCGTGAGTTTGAGCCTCACATCGAGCTATCTGCTGTCAGCACAGAGCCTACTTCAGATACTCTGTCCCCCTCTCTCTTTGCCCTACCCCTGCTCATGCTTTCTCTCTCTCTCTCAAAAATAAATAATCATTAAAAAAAAAAAAAAGAGCATGGATTCCATGGTTAAACTTCCCTGTGCTGGAAAGCAGTGCAGATTTTTATTAACTACAAAGTACCCATTTCAGAATCCTTACATTTAAGTGAATTATTATATTATTATTCACTTATTATTATTCAATTATTATATTAAATATTTTAAGTTTCAACAGACACTTTTCTTTTTTTTAATGTTTATTTATTTATTTTGAGAGCGAGCAAGCATGAGTTGGGGAGGGGGAGGGAGAGAGGGAGAGAGGGAGAGAGAGAGAGAGAGAGAGAGAGAGAGAGAGAGAGAGAATCCCAAGTAGGCTCCTTGCTGTCAGTGCAGAGCCCAAGGCAGGGCTCAATCTCACTAAACGTGAGATCTTCACCAGAGCCGAAATCAAAAGTCAGATGCTTAACTGACTGAGCCACCCAGGTGCCCCAACAGATAACTTTCTGAAAGAGAATTTTAAGTTATGTCAGAATTAGGAATCTTCCTAGCAGCTTCAAGAGGCAAGACACAATTTGAAAACAAACAGTACAGACCAAAAGACATTTATTCCTGTAACTTTAGAAATGAATACATAAATCCCAGAACAATCCCAAGATTAATTTCTGGTTACACAGGACCAAATGCCAAGTAGTACTGCAATCCTTAATGCTACATCCAAATATGACTTATTCCACAAAATAACAACAACAGCTATAGTTATTGTTTACTCCATCTAAATTCTAAGCACTCTTCATCTGTTAACTCACTCATTCCTGCCTTCATAGCCACAAAGCTCTACACCTGAGAGCCCCATCAGTGACAGAAATCTAGGTTCAGATTTGCCACAGATCCTGTCTATATTCCCAAGTTTGTGAATTCCTCATGATCTTAAGTAATAATAGTCTCATTGACTTCTTGACACTGTTCAGTGATAGGAAGTAAATCAATGCCTGTGTAGTTGTATTAAAATAAAATTTATTAAACTTATAAAAACTGCTTCTATTTTTTAATGTTTATTTACTTTTGAGAGAGAGAGAGAGACAGAATCTGAAGCAGGCTCCGGGCTCTGAGCCCAGAGCCTGATGTGGGGCAAGAATGCATGAGCCATGAGATCATGACCTAAACCGAAGTCAGACACTTAGCCGACTGAGACACCCACATGCCCCTGCCTCTATTATTTTTTATAAAACTCTCAAGTTTTAAACGCTAACATGCACCTGGGTTAATGAGGGGGAAAAAACTGTTTTGATTTTTTCCCAATCTAAAAAATAAAAAATTACTTGGCAGTTGATTAAGGAAGATGATAGCAAAATGATGAAGGAATAGCACTACTGAAGTGAAATGATCACCACCAGACTGGATTGCAGCCTAATATCCAAGGGTCTTAATTCTCGATCCACTGCTTTTGTCCTTGCATAGTGGATCTATGGGAACTATCTCTCATGGGAACTGCCCTTGCTGCACAATTCACTGTCAGTTACAATGCCAGCCTTACCTATTGAGGGCTTCACACAATGCGCTGTGCTACAATGTTGGCACACATTGCCTCATGAGTCTCTAATAGCTTGTGAGGTCAGGGTCACAGTCTGCATTTTAAAATGAGCAAAGAGGGGCACCTGGGTGGCTCAGTCGGTTAAGCATCTGGCTTTGGCTCAGGTCATGATCTCACGGTCCGTGGGTTCAAGCCCCGTGTCAGGCTCCATGCTGACAGCTAGCTCAGAGACCGGAGGCTGTTTCAGATTCTGTGTCTCCCTCTCTCCCTGACCCTCCCCTGCTCATACTGTCTCTCTCTCTCAGAAATAAATAAAACATTACAAAAAAATGTTTTTTAAATTAGCAAAGAGAGGATCAGACAGAAAGTTAAAGTAACTGACCTAAGGCCAAAGGTCTTGCAAATGGACAGAACCAGAATTCAAACCCAAGTCCGTGGAACTGCAGTGCTTTTGCTCTTTCCCTCAAGCTCATTACACTGTTACGACATCGCCTCATCACTGTCAGTATAAACTTTACGTTAAAGCTAATAATCAGCTCATTTTGTGGACAGCGATTAAAATACAATCCATGTCTACACCATGAGAGTGTTCTTACTATACTGAGATTTGCCAAAGACTGTTGAACTCTCTTCCAAAACAACCATGCAAAGAGAAGCCACGAGATGTGTCCCCCACGGGACAAGGCAGTGCATCGGTGTCTCTCTCCTACTGATGTCACGAAACTGGAACCACAAGAGGGTCAGGAAGAGCCCTGTAGTCTTGAGCCAGGCCGAAGGGCTCCCAGGCTCGCACCTGCGCCCTCTGTCACTCTACAGGGAAGAGGGTCCCTTGGATCCAGACTGCAGATGACCAGACTCACACTGCAGCATCCCCACAAACATATGCTTCAGCTTGTTGTTTCCCAGAATGAGAATGAATGAGTGGCCAGCAGGATAAAACATGGTAATAAGTTCTCCGATTATCTTCACCATCTCGGTTTTTGGTATGAAATAACTGGATGAGGTAATTAAAAAGGCAAGGAAGTAAAGCAGGAAGAGAATGAGGAAGGAGAGGATGATTTTGATGGCCCTCTTGTGTGCTTCGGTGCTCGGATCTCTGGAGCTGGCGCCGCTTTGCTGCATCTGCTGCGTGTGCCTCCCCAGGGAGAGGATGAGCAGGAAGTAGGAGGCCAGAGACACAATCAGAGGAGGCAGGTTCCACAGTGTCCCAAGAACATGGATCAATTTATATTCATTTATTTTCTTTCTAAAGTGCTCAGTCACATTCCCTGTGCCATTGATCTCACTGAGAATAGAGTACCTCTTAAATTCATGGATCAGAGACAGGGCACTGGCGCACGATAAGAGCAGTGCACCCAAGATCATCTGTACGACCATCCTGGAAAGTCTCCACTTGAGCCAGAGGAATATAGGGTGGGAGAAATTGGCAATTTTCAGGCAGTAGAGGACACTGAGACAGGTAGCAAGCCAAATGCTCAGGTGGTTTGTAAATGTCCAGAAAATATCAATAATTTGCATTATTATTCCTTCCTCATGCACTTTGGAAAAGAACACCATTAAAACACCATCAACCAAAAGAATCCACAGCAGAATGATCCTGGAGAGAGCCAGGTTAGTGATGATGAAGTCAGACAAAGAGATTGTCTTATTCTTAAACCAGCTGCTGCCATTGACCACCACTATGAAACCATTCCCCAGCATCCCCAGAATGAACTGAGAGGCAGACAGAACCAGAAATATCCACTTGTTGAGCCCTGACATGTCAGCTACTAGGCAGACCTGACGTTGTTCTATTGATGTACAATCTCCGTTCTGACTTGAAATTTTTTCCTGTGAATCTGTCACCTCGCCTTGTTGCTTCACTGTGCCTGTCTCTTGTCTCTGCCCAATTTAGTCTGTTGTAGAGCAAAGTTTAGTGAACCCTCTCTGGATCTTTCAGGTTAGTCTGTCCTCTTCACAGATGCCATGGACTGTCACATTTCAGCTACGACCTAAACTCGGCAACTCTTTGCCAAAATGCAAATGGAGTAGTATCTAATGTCACACAGAGAAGGAAGAGATCTGACTCACAAAGGATGTGAGGATTTGGACTCAATTTCAAAAGGAGGAGGGTTCTGAGCCACCCAGGACAGAAAGGTGCATCACCAGAAGAGTCACACAGAATCATTGCAAAGAGTGAGAAGTCTTATTCCTGGGAAGGAGGACTCAGGGACACACACAGAAAGGGAGGGGTCTGCATCCTTGCCAACATCTGCTGCTCCTGAGTTGTTCATTTTAGTCATTCTGACGGGTGTGAGGTGGTATCTCATTGTGGCTTTGATTTCTATTTCTCTGATGACGAGTGATGTTGAGCATTTTTTCATGTACCTATGAGCCATCTGGATGTCTTTGGAAAGTGTCTGTTCATGTCTTTTGCCCATTTCTTCACTGGATTATTTGTTTTTTGGGTATTGGGTTTAATAAGTTCTTTATAGATTTTGGATACTAACCCTTTATCTGCTATGTCATTTGGAAGTATCCTCTCCCATTCTGTTGGTTGCCTTTTTGTTTTGCTGACTGTTTCCTTCACTGTACAGAAGCTTTTTATTTTGATGAGATCCCAATAGTTCATTTTTGTTTTTGTCTCCTCTGTCTCCAGAAGCATGTTGAGTAAGAAGTTGCTGCAGCCAGGCACTCTGATATTTTCTATCCTGTTCTATTTCTTTCAAAGCTGCTTACAAACCACAAACTTGATTTTACAACCTACAAAGGAGGTGTGATAAATACTGTTTGAAAACACTGATCTCAAGGATGGAGAGAGAAATCAATGCCATCAAGGCACAAAGCAGTGTCTACACACACCTTGATGAGTGTGCTAAGTTGCAAGGCACTGATCGCTCCTTACCAGAGCCATTTCATGCAGCAGGCAGCCAAAAAGGATGAGGTTATGTGCCCTTCCAGGACAAAGAGCAGACTTGTTTACTATTTGCTATTAAAGTAGTGATTTCTCCAGGCTCGGTGTGTTTCTCCAAAATGAAAGGCATCTGGGGCCTCTGCATTGACCCTGGAGACTTGCCGGACAAAGGTAACGGATACAAACATGCTTGTGTTCATGATGCTTGCTGTGCTGCCACTATGATCACTTTTCTCTGATCCGGAGGTTTCATGTCCTCTGCCAGGTTCCATGAACCAGTGACAGGCTAACTTATTGGCTTGTCAAAAGGGTAAAATCAAATCCCAAACCCAGCACCAACCTCAATTTGATTACCACTGCTTTCAGTAGCCTATTCAAGTTATTTCCTTATTCTCTCCCTCAAGCTCATAACCCCTACTTATACTCTGTTGTATATCATGGGACTCTAAGACCACAACTTTTAGTTGTCTCCTAATTTCATCAAAGGTATAACATATTTCTTTTTCTCATTCTCCATGGGATTTGGGGGTTATTTTCAAGAGGAAAAAGAAACTCATTTAACTTATAATGCCATTTTCATACTTATTGGCAACTCCTGCCAATAAGTTTTTAATAAATATTACTTTCATTATTTTAAAACATCCTATGTTGGGGTGCCTGGGTGGCTCAGTCAGTTAGGAGTCGAACTCTTGGTTTTGGTTTAAGGTCATGATCTCACAGTTCATGGGTTTGAGCCCTTCCACACTGACAGCATGGAACCTACTTGGGATTCGCTGTTTCCCTCACTCTCTCTGCTCTTCCCCGGCTTGCTCTCTCCCTCTTTCTATCAATACAAATAAATACATAAACTTTAAAAAAATCCTATGTTGTTAAGTCCAAAATGTACATCTTCATGCCATACCACTCTTCTGAACTGTATACTCTTGTATCCACCTATATAACTTCTTTACTTGGCACTATCACAGGCATCTCAAATTTAACATGTCCAAAATAAAACTGTCAATTTATTCTCATTAAAAAAAACCCCAAAAACCCTATCTCTTACCCTCATTCTTCCCTATTTCAGCAAATGGCAACATCAACCTTCCAGTTCCTCAAATCAGGCACCACCTAAGGATTAACTTGATTCTCTCTTTCCTATAACTCCAATTCAATCTATCAACGCCTTCTCCATTTTGATCATAAAATGTATCCTGGGGGTACCTGGGTGACTCAGTTGAGCGTCCGACTTTACTCAGGTCATGATCTCATGGTCCATGAGTTCAAGCCATCAGGCTCTGTTTCTGACAGCTCAGAGCCCGGAGCCTGCTTTGGATTCTCTGTCTCCCTCCCTCTCTCTCTGGCCCTTCCCCACTCATTCTCTCTCTCTCTCTCTCTCTCTCTCGAAAAATAAACATTTTTAAAAAGTATCCTGAATTTTCCATTTTCACTCCCTCCATCCTGTTCCAAGTTACCATGATCTCTCATCTGAACTACTCAATAGCCTCCTAACTCATTCTCCACTTCTAATCTTCCTCTGTAACAGATTCTCCATATAGCCACAAGAATGATCTTAAAATGTAAATTAGATCATTGTACTCCACTACTTGAAACACTTCAATGGTTTTCCAGTGCAACTACCACAAAATATAAACTCATATTGCATACTGAGAATCTCTTCTGCATGTCCTCTTGCATGCATCAGGCCTCAAGATAAATTTTACCATATTATATGGTCTGAGTTAAAGAACAGGCTTTATTGGAGTAAGAAAAAAATTCCTAACAACAGAAATAAAAGCACTGCTCCTCTTCAGCCTCCAATGATTATACAGAGAGACCTGAGAATAATTCGGTTAGCAGTATACTTCTGTATGCCAAGGGAGGTGACTCACCCTCCCTGTTGTTCTCACAATTCTTGTAATAAAAGTGTGAAAATAACTTTGTCAATAGGAAAACAGAGTCTGAGGGCCAGAAAATCTGGATTTGGGAAGCCAGCTATTACAAGAGTTGTCTGAAAAATCACTGACCAACACCTGCAAAATGATGCCCACAGGGCGTTATAGTTCCTACTCATGTTAGAGTCAACAGTTCGGTGGCAACGGAGCTTATGTGAAGCACTTTCCGGTGAGAGAAGTGAAAGAAACCCTTTTCCCATCTAGCTTGTTGTCCAGACAACCCAGATTCAACTCCTGGTGTTATTTTTTGGACTTTTCTCATTGCAACATAAAATGCCTACAAGAAGAAGAGGTTTCCCAGGTTGTCTAGGACAATCCTGGTACAAGCCTGTCACGCCACAGAACTATTAATGCCCCCATATCGGTGTTTTACTCACTGAACTGTCAGGCACTAGGCTCAAACCTTGACACACAGCAAAATAGTGAATACAGATTGGATAAATACATTTTCTAAAGTTAGCTTGATTATTCTTTTAGCTCAAGTTTTAGATTCATTTTTTTTTTACAAATAGTTTATTGTCAAATTAGTTTCCACATAACACCCAGTGCTCATCCCCACAAGTGCCCTCCTCCATGCCCATCCCCCCTCCCCCCTACATCCATCAGTTCTCAGTTTTTGTCAGCATTCAAGAGTC
>NW_024080713.1:3409184-3524413 GCF_003009895.1 Hyaena hyaena | reverse complement strand
TATGGTTTCTGATGGCTTCAGATCTTTTCCATGTCATGCCTGGGCGCGAGTGCAGGTACGGAGCTCCCTACTTCTCCGCCATCTTGCCCCTCCCCTAGATTCATTTTTTAACTGATACTGACTCAACGTTGTTTCTAAAAGTTAATTTTTGTTACTGGAATAGCTGTAATTCATATACACAGCTGTATTCGATCATGTGAGCATATATTCACCCATTCTCTGTTGATGAACCTTTGGCTTGTTGGTTGCACTGTTATGTACATTATTACTAAAAACACCTTTGGACATGTTTCTTGGACCACATGGGTCCAAGAGTTTCCTATAGGTGTACCTTAAAGATGGAATAACCACATGAAATTTCAACACGACAACTTAACGCCAAAATGTTTTCTGAAAGTAGGTGCCAATTTATACTCTCCCCACCAGCGCATAAGTTTCCATTAGTATACAACATCCTCCCTCATACCCTGTTCTTTCAAATGGGTTTTAATTTGCTAACGTGGAGGGCTTAAAATGAAATCTCACTGCAGCTTCCGGTTTGCATTTCCTTGATTATTTTTATTTATTTTTTCAAATATTGGAAGTACATTTAATGTTTAACATATTGGGAAAATAGGAAATCAAAATTAGGTGGAAGAACAAGAAACTACAGGCCTGACAAGCCATATGGAAAGAGTCAAGTAGAAAGTAAACAATTGAGAATACAATAAGTGCACTTAATATACAATATATGTGTAAACATTTTTTAAAATTTTAGTTAGCATACAATGCAATATTGGTTCCCGGAGTAGAATTCAGTGATTCATCAGTTACATTCAACACTCAGTGTTCATGACAAGTGCCCTCTTTAATACCCATCACCCATCCAGCCCATCCCCCGCCCACTTCCCTCCAACCCTGTTTTTTAAAAAGCCTTGCCAACTGGCAGAACAATTCCCCCATCTCATTCTTCTTCAGAAGTATGCTATTTGGTCATGGACTTTTGCTTATCAACCCATCTTTAAAATCAATTTGTCCAGGGGCACCTGGGTGGCTCTGTCGGTTGAGCGTTTCTCAGGTCATGATCTTGCAGTTCGTGGATTGAAGCCCCGCGTTGGACTCTGTGTGATGGCTTGGAGCCTGGAGCCTGCTTCAGATTCTGTGTCTCTCTCTGTCTCTCCAAAATAAATAAACATTAAAAATAAAAAATAAATCAACTTGTCCAGTTGCCCCCCAAAAGCTGGAAATTTTTGTTTTCATCTTTAACATCAATGTGGGGAGGGTTGAGATCCTTACATTACTGATGCTTACAATAAACATGGTTTACCAATGTGTTTAGTCTTCTTTTAATGTATTTCAATAAAGTTTTATAATGCGCTCCGCAGAGATGGCACACTCTTGGAAGACTCATTTTCTGATGCTCTTGTACACAGCATCTTCACTATTTATTGTTTGCCCGTGACTTTTGTAAATTGATCTTATTTCCAGCAACTTTTAATTATTCATCTAGAGTGTTTCGTGGTTTCTATATAATCGCAGCATTTGTAACTTTCTTCTTTCCACCTTAATACTTTTTTCTTTCATTCCCAACTATGCTTGCTAAAGCCTCTGTACAAGCAACCTATTAAAGAGAAGTAGTGATAAGGCATCCTTGCCTTGTTCATTTTGAGAAAAATGCTCTTCTAATTTCACGTCTGTTTGAGGCCCACCTTTGACACATACTGTTTTCATCTCCAAACCACGATGTCAAGTTAGCATGTCATCAGGGAACTAACTCCATTTTTCAGTGTGTCGCCTACTTATTGCTCTGGTTTCATTTAGTTTAGAACCTGTCACCTGAAGAAGTCCCTTTCTTCCTGCAAGTCCAATGCTACAGATTGAATTGGGTCTGCTCAAAATTCACATAGAAAAGTCTAATCTCCAATGTGACTGTATTTTGAGATAGGGCCTGTAAGAAAGTGGAAAGAGGGCATAAGGGTGGGGCCCTGACAAAACAGGATTAGTGGCCTTATAAGAGACACCAGAATTCCTCTCTGCCGGCACAAGTAGGTCACGTGAGGACACGGCGAGGTGGCAGCCTCCTTAAGCCAGGAACATGGACCTCCCAGGAAACCAACCATCCTGCAACCTGATATGAGACTTCCAGCCTCCGGAAGTGCGAGAAAACGTCTATTGTTCAAATCACCCGGTCTATGGTATTCTGTTACGGTGGCCTGAACTTAGGTACCCTAGGATGCAATGAAAACTATGCCGTACTTAGGATCTGGTTATTCTGCATCTAGTCTGCTCTACTGCCAGAAGAAGGGCAGTACTTCTGTTCTTCCTTAAGTTCGACTTTATTAATTAAGGGTCCTCATTTCAGGCTTCAAGCAAAATTAAACCATTTATTTGATGAAAAAATGTTTATATTTACTCTTTGTAAGGCTATTTGCCAAGGATTTGTGTACATTTTACATCCCAGTCCCTCCTCAAATTAAGAATAAGACAGATTAGGGGCGCCTGGGTGGCTTGGTCGGTTAAGCGTCCGACTTTCGCTTAGGTCATGATCTCGCGGTTCGTGGGTTCGAGCCCCGCGTCGGGCTCTGTGCTGACTGCCAGCTCAGAGCCTGGAGCCTGTTTCAGAGTCTGTGATTCCCTCTCTCTCTGACCCTCCCCTGCTCACGCTGTCTCTATCTCTCCTAGAAATAAATAAAACATTAAAAAAAAAAAAAAGAATAAGACAGATTAAAAGTCTGAAGAACTGTGGCAGCAGAAGACTTTACTGCCACCAGCAGAAGACAAAGAACTGAAGTAATGAATTCATTGTGTATATGGAGATAAAGAATGTGTGAATTAGTAAGAATTAAGTTTCAATGCAAAGCACAAATAAGTGGCTTAAACAAGGTAGAGATTTATTTGTGTCTCCCACAGAAGTCCAGAGGTAGACTGTCCAGGACCGAGATGGTGGTTGCGTGGTCATCGCAGATTCCAGCCTCTTCTGTCCTCCATCCTGAAGATAGCCTCGTGGTCCAAAATGGCTACTGGAGATTTTTAGCCATCAGGTCCACATTTCAGACCAGAAAAAGGCAGGTGAGGGTCTGGAGAAGCATAAGGATGAGCCTCCCAAGAGAGTTAATCATTTAAGGGGCTTTCCTGCAAGCACCACCAAACGGCTTCTGCTTACACCCCCTTAGCAACAGTGAACTGCAAAGGAGAACAGGAATGCAATCTTTCAGCCGTGCACACGTGCACACTTTCAGCGTCACCCCCAATAAAATATGGGCTCTGTAAATCAATGGGTTCTGTAGAAAGGATAACGGATATTGGGTAGTGTATTAATCATGTTTTTTCTTTTCTGTATTTTATGATGCTTCGACATCCTGGAGCCTGGAAGACCCTGGGAGGAACTAACACCTTCCCAACATGAGCTAATTCCTAGAAATAGTAAACTAACCCAAAAGCAGGTCTTTCATATGCAAACCAACCAATCCTGATTCCACATGTGCCATCAGCCTCCTTTAATCAGGCTCCTGCAGTCCAGAACACTCCGCTCAGAGGCACCTGATGGCTAGGGAGACCCACTATTGCCCAGAGCCTGGTGAAAATCATTCATCCCACAGACATCACAATGAAAGCTGTGGCGCACACCCTCCCTCCTTCCTTCTGCCTTCTGGCCTGTCCTGGGGCTTCCCCAGCAGTTCTAATGGTGAGGCATGTGCCCTCCTCTTGAGAACTATAATAAACTCTGCTTTCAAGACCACTTCTTTATATCTGTCATCTTACCACACCTGATCAACATAAACCCCTGCTACACTGTGAAACAGGGAAGCCACTGGAAATCTTCCCCATGATACGGTTTTCCACAACAGAAAGCTGGAATCGTGGCAGCATTTGCTATCTCACAAAATGTGCTTAAAACGTGTTTGGCAGAAGAAAAAAACCCCACTAGTCTCAACTTCTCTTCTGAGCTCCACTCATTAATCATCAAATATAAGGTAGGAAGTCTATGATTAAACTATGTTCAGAACTATTCCTGATCTTCCCTCTTCTCAAATCTGCTCCCACATTCACATTCGTTAGTCTCAGAAACAAAGCATCACTATCCACACAGCTACCCAAGCAGCCTCAGAAGGATCTCTTCACGGCCTTTCTCCCCACCAGCACCTACGGTACCCAGTGCAACCTGGACGGAGCTCCAAGTTCTCAGTATCCCTAACCTGGAGTGCAGCACAGGGTCTAGACAACTGTTGTACAGTAAACAAATCGACATGAACCCCAAATCTGCCTTGTGTCACCTGTAATGCCCACTCTGCTAACCTTTCGAGGCTCTTTCAGGAGCTTTCTAACTGCCTGCAAGCTTTCCCCACTTCTAACCCTTCACAGGTCTTCACTGTTCTTTCTCAAGCACCATTCTGTTATGTCCATTTTAAAACATGCAGCTCCCCACTGCCAAAAAGTCCCCTGTAAGCTTTCAAGGCCCTTTATGAACCAGCCCCAGTCCCCTTGTCAGGTTTATCTTTCACTGATCCATATACTTTTACGTTTCTGGGCCATTGTTTGTGCTGTTTCCTCTGCTGAAAACTAACCTAACGATATTCTCGTCTGTGCCGCAGGACTTTATTTCTACCATCACTAGCTTGCTCCCCACACCATAGCACACTTTGCACGTTGGCTCCTGCTTCGGTCCTCCCCGTCCGGTCCCCATCATCCTAGACTGTGAGCCCCTTCAATGCAGTAGTCCTGTTATATTTATCCCTGTATCCAGCGCTGTATGCATGCAAGGTAAGAAGCAGATGCCCAAATGACTTTCATGTTTAAAAAGATGCCCATATTAACTGTAAATAGCCACAGATGATTAAAAGCAAACCAAAAAAACACTACCAAACTGGACTATGTTCTCAGTAATCCATGGACATTAACAACAACAAAGGTCAAGTACAATAAACTAATCTAGAGTTTACAGGCTCCCAGGGATGTCTCATGAGACCTGGGGAGATGGGCATGGTGACTGGAAGGGACAGGCGTTGTTTAAAGTAACTACAAACAGGGGCGCCTGGGTGGCTCAGCTGGTTAAGCATCCAACTTCGGCTCAGGTCATGATCTCATGGTTTTGGGTTTGAGCGCCACATCGGGCTCTGTGCTGACAGCTAGCTCAGAGCCTGGAGCCTGCTTCAGATTCTGTATCTCCCTCTCTCTCTGACCCACCCATGCTCACGCTGTCTCTCTCTCTCTCAGAAATTAAAAAAAAAAAAAGTAACTACAAACAACAGTAATAATGGCCAGTAGGCACTGAGCACTGGACTCAGTTAATACGTGCTAAATTATATGTATTATTCATGGTGTTCTTCCCTGCAGGCCTACTATAAAGTAGGACTACTATCATCCCTGTTTTATTCACAGGAAAGCAAAACGACAAAAAATCCAAGGAAGGGAAAGCTAAGAAACTCAGCAGAGGTCACTCAGCTGGGAAGTGAAGCAAATCCAGGCTGTGTGACTAACAGCCTCAAGGGAACCATGATAAACCACCTTCTTCTCAGAGGACAGGCATGGCAGGAAAAGGACAAAATGCTACGGTGCCCGCTTGTACGGACAAACGCCACCCTGAGGTCCAAAGCAAATGGATGAAGAGGACAGACAAAAAAGAGAAATTTCACGATCCTGTCTGCATGACTTGAACAGCCTAAAAAGCTACACATCATCTTATCACACGCTGTGGGAACCCAGCACAGGGGCATATACAGTAGTGGGTGGGGGGCTATCATGCCACTGACCCCTGCCCACACCACAGCCTCGCTCTCTAAAAAGGGAGCCTGTCAAATTCTTGAACAATCCTGCTGACAATTTCAACTCTCAGTAGGAAGGAAACGAGTGGAGGAAACAATGAAAGGAGGAGACCATGTAAACCTATTTTAACCAGTAAAGAAACATTGCCTGATAACAAGGGATCAAGAGGAGTAAGCGAAGCTAACCTGGTAGAAAAATTAACTGTGACTTATTTTCCTATAGGATCATCGGACTGAAAATGAGAAAGAATAAAGAGGCAGAGGTATTTCTCTCTCTCTAATTCTACCCCCAGTCAAAACCGATCATGCAGTGGAACTCCCAGGGTGACTCAGAAGCACCCTGCAGGGACAAAAGTTAGCAGTGGGGGGTCTGGGATAGTTGGGCCAATGGAGGTGGGAGGCAGTGGGAAGCAGACTGCCAGGCGGAAAGCAAAATGCCAACCCCACACCCCTAAACTCAAACTGCAGCTGTACCTCTTACAAGCTGCATGACTTTGACGTGTTATTTAATCACTCAGTTTCAGGTTTCCTTGCCTCTAAAACCAGGATACCACCTTCTTAGGGTAACAGTGAAAGAAGACAACGAAAAAAGCACTGAGCTCAGGGCCTGGAACCTAGTAAGTATACAAAAATGTCAGCCGTTAATAGGTAATTGTTTTCCTGTAAGAATTTCTCTGTAACTCATTAAGTTTCCTACAATGATTTGCTTGCTGTTACTCCCACCAAGCTTCACAGCACATAATGCAAACCTGGACAGAAAAATAAGTCGAGTGAGTCTGCCTTCATTTTCATGTCAGTGTTTCAGCGCAATCCAAACAAACATTTCGAAAGCCCTATAATGGGGGCGCCTGGGTGTGGCTCAGTCGGTTGAGCATCCGACTTCGGCTCAGGTTATGATCTCACTCTTTGTGGGTTCGAGCCCCATGTCCGGCTCTGTGCTGACAGCTAGCTCAGAGCCTGGAGCCTGTTTCAGATTCTATGTCTGCCTCTCTCTCTGACCCTCCCCTGCTGTCTGTCTGTCTGTCTCTCTCTGACATAAATAAAAACATTAAAAAAAAAAAAAGAAAAAAAAAGAGCGAAAGCCCTATAGTGTCACTTTGCTAGGCTACACTAGATGGGGACAAACGGGCCATCTGGGTAAAAGATAACCCTAACCTTAAGAACTGCATGATCTCTTTTGGGAACAAAGGGAAACCACCAGTAATTTCTCCTGAGCTGCAAAGGTTAGGCTGTAACCCAGCTGGCAATGACAAGTAATCCCCAACAGCCACAAAAACATGTCTTTGGTGTTTTTAGATGTCTATGGATTAACTATCCAATCATTTTTAAGAAATGAATGACTCTCTGAAAATTGTATTGGCAGCAAACAGTGGATCTCATACAGGGTGATCTTTCAAGTCAGTCGTTGTGCGCCATATACATGTATTAAGAGGAAAAGAAAAGAAAAAGAAGGGGGAAAAAGGTAAGTAACGTATCTGAGCATGCGCTACAACGATACAGACGATAGAGGGAAATACATGAAGATTATCCTGTTCGCCTCTGGTACAGGAAGCAGTAAGTACTAGCTGAAGGTCAATCAGCAGTACCAGCCTAGCTTGGAAATAATGGAAAGATTTTTGTTTTCCAAAACTGTGAACAGTTTTACTAGGTTTTTCTTATTTTTTTCTTTTATTTTCTTACTTTTATAAAGTAATATAAGCTCAAGGCTAAAAAAATAATAATAAGAAGAAGAAAAATCACACATACTCGCGCCATCCAGAGATCATCAGAACCTTTTGATGTTTCTCCTCCTAGACTTTCACTAAACATGTATTTATATCTATTACTTCGTTTTCAAAAGTGGGAGAATACCACACGTGCTGTCTGATACCTTCTCTCCCACACTTCTGTGCACCCCACTCACCTTCTCACCTGACATGGAATCCCAAACTAAAAGTCACAGGGCAGTTTCCCACAGGTATATTCCCTGACACCGTAAAAAGATGACAAAGGGAATGCAAGACACAAAACTTGGGACTAGAAGACCCTGACCGACTGTTACAGCTACCAGGTTCCACATCTACCCCCGGAGATCAGCCTGGGAGAGGTAGAGAGTCTTCAGCACCCGGGGCCGCCCAGGTGGGAAGGGCAGAGTTGATGCTCCGGGAGCCCGGCCAGCTGCGGACTGCACGTCTGCTGCATCCGTTCATGCCGTTCATGCCGAGGCCTCGAGGCCTCCGCATCGACGCCTGACCCTGAAGGCCTTGCGGCCCAACCTCAGAGCCGTCCAGGCAACGTGCAGTAGGAGCGCAGCGACGCCTTCAGCTGCCAGGGGTCCTGCGCGGCGCACCTGTCTGCCCCTGCGCCCTGGACTCAGAGCTGCCCCAGGCTGGTCACTGAACTGTTCTGTTCCCCTATCGCCTTCCCAAAGCACAGATTCATCACACCACTTAGGCATCAGAATCTGCAGAACTTCTCACAACTTTCAAGTATATAAAAGCAGCTTTTGCTGAAGAGTTGCCCGAAAGATAAATTTTATCTACATTTTGCTTAAGGAATGGGGCACAAAGGGGTGAGGACTGCATCACCAGACAGTTTTAACGCACAAACTCAGAAAGCAGACTTAATGTACTGATCGGTGGTCCAGCTGCAGGAAAAGACGGCTGACACGAGGAAATGGCAATTCCTTTTCTACTCATCCTGGGTGGAAAGAGAGTAAAGCTACGGAATTCCATCTTTTCCTTGACCAAATTGTACTGCAAGTGCAACAAGCTGCTCCAGTGTGGGTCCACAGGCAGCATGACCCAAGCTACAGTCAGCACCCTGCTCTCGGGCAGAGGGGACAACACGTGCCGTCTGGGCCACAAACAGGCTGGGCTGGAGGCGAAGCTGGAGCCCGAGTGGCCTAGAACGAATGAGGGACAGCTACCACTTGAACTGGACAACCAGCTCACCAGCAGCCGATGCCAAACAAGTGCAGCCAGCAAGCAGGCCTGTGGAGGTCTGAGGCAAACCTAAAAAGTACAGGATGCATTCAAAAAATAGACTATATTTTATGTAATATTTATTAGGAAATTACTAGTACTCCGTAATTTCCAGATTCTCATAATGAAAGTAATTGTGTGTACACAATGATCGGTGTATGTGCACCGAGAGACCAGGTGGAAAAATAAAAGAGCCTCACACCTGAGGCTCTAACCTACAGTGACAATGTCAAAGGTTGTTTAGGCGACTCCCCGAAGTTCTGGATTAGACTAAAAGGATAGAGAATGGGGCTCAGAAAGACAGAAACCAGGGGAACCAGAGCCCTTGTGGCATCGCCTAGGAATGAACTAGTTCATCCCTATTTGTATACTAGGTCTTTTCCGCTGATAAACTATTTCATAAATGCTACTAGTGAAAACTGCCCAAAAACAAAAGATGTGAAGAAGGCAGGTTAGTCTTAGAGCTGTTTAGGTTAGAAACCAACCACTGTTCACCAGCCCCCTTCAGTCTGGACTGAAGCTTAATATCCCTTTAGGATCATTCATCTCTGTCAACATTTATCAAGTACCTATTCTGTGCCAAGCACTGGTTAAGGTGCAGGTAACAGAAAAGAAACAGTCCCCGCCATCCAGTTTATAGAGCAAACAGTAAGAAAATCATTACTCACAATCATGGGATAAATGCCTGACTTACAACACTCAGTGGCTGGACCAGTACCAAAATACAAAGTGTGCACAAAGAGCAAGGGGCCATCCCAAAGGACACTCACTCATCCTTCTGCCATAACACAGATGAACCCGACAGTTCACTGTTTTACACTCTTGTACACAGAAACCATCCCTAAAAGAATCAACAATTGGCTGCCAAGGTTTATGAGACAAAAAGGGGAGGGGGAGTAACAGTCAGGAGAAGTAGTATCACTCATTTTATATAAAAGAATATTTTAATTCTTGTTCTTAGGAACTATAAAGACTATACATGATTTGGAAGTGAGACCGTACCAAACGATGGTCAACGAAGAACCGTCCACTCTACGCCTTTTCTTTGGTCTGGTCACTCAGAAATATAATATTATCTGTAAAGAGACCAAATCATAAGCATTATTTTCAGAACTCTTTCTCCGCCTCAATCACTCCTCTATAACACACACAAACTTAAATGCTGTTAACTAAAGGACTTTAGAAAAATTCCCAAAATGTGAAGTAACTTCTGCTACGTTCATGAGCGGCACAGACAACAGCCACAGATGGAGCTAATAGCTGGGCTTCAGCTTTCTGTCAACAATTCAGACCCTGTCAGAAGAGGTGTGAACACAGTTGTAACTGCTTGGCACTAACTTCCTACAAAAGAGCTAGTCACAGATTTCACAGTGTGCAATGCTCAGATCGAGGCCACGGAACCAGGCAGCACCTTCTCACACACAAGGGGCCCAACGTTCCGCACACTGGACGTAGAGAGAGGACAGGGTCCAATGTGTGGCCCTGCTGGCAAACACAGACTTACTGACTTCTTCTAAGTAGGCTGCAACACTCACACAGAAGACATTCTATTTTTTAATTTTCAAACACCTGGATTTTTATATACTCGTTCTTGGGGAAAATTTTTACTAACCCATATTACAGAGAGAGCATTCTCATATAAGAACATCAGATACTGCACTTGAAATGTTGTCCCAGACAGAGTTAGTTCAGGACAAGCAAAGGAAAAGTAGTACTTCTGTATAACTTGAAAATATCTAGATACTTACAACGTTAGAATTATTTTAAAAGTGGCCATTACATGGCAGTATTTATGACTAGTCTTCCAAAAACAGAATATCTGGTACAGAATGATTATTTCATAAGAGATTATTAGAACAGACACCATAGTGTAAAATGGCAAGAGTGCCATCCACTGGTGATTACTCTGAGTTCTAGACATGGCTCTCTAGGAGAAAAAAACATGAACTACAAAACCAAGCAACCAAATTTAAACCCTATTTCTGTCAATTCAAATGTCACTAAAGATCTATTCATTTTTACTACTAAACCTATGTTAATAGCTCAATTAGCTCACCCATGCAGTGAATGCTAGTGACAAGAAGAAAACAAAATGGCAGATAATCTGAACTCTTTCTATTGAAATTGAACCAAAGTAACTGGCTTTGGTTCAGAATAAGTCACACAGTCCAAAGTTTATCCACACTTTTGGTTTACAATGAGGTATGAAAGTGTTAAACAAATACATAATTGATAAAGATTTAGAATGTCAATTATTTTATTAAGAAGTTTGGTTTTGGGGATCCTGGGTGGCTCAGCTGGTTAAAACTCTGACTCTTGATCTCAGCTCAAGGTCTTGATCTCAGGATTGTGAATTCAAGCCTTGGGAGTTCAAGCCTCCATGCCCAGTGTGGAGCCTACTTAAAAAAAAAAAAAAGAAAAAGAAAAGAAAAGAAAGTTTGGTTTTCCACTGCTGAAATCATAAGTATAGTCTATGAGGTTAAAAAAAAAAAAATTAGTTTTTCTTTTTAATAGTTATGTTTTGAAAGAGAGAGAGAATGCACATGCCTGTGCAAGCAGGGGAGGGGCAGAAGGAGGAGGGAGAGAATCTTAAGCAGGTTCCAAGCTCAGCGGGGGAGCCCAACACTGGTTTCAATCTCACAACCTTAAGATCATGACCTGAGCCAAAATCAAGAGTCGGACACTTAACTGACTGAGCCAGAAAATTTTTTGAACAGGTAGATATCTCTGGAGACATGGCCCAAGGAAGAACAGAGCATGCAGAAATGAAATACTTTCAAGACACTCAAGAATTATGGAAGTTGGGGCACCTGGGTGGCTTAGTCGGTTAAGCATCCAACTTCAGCTCAGGTCATGATCTTACCGCTCGTGGGTTCAAGCCCCGCATCGGACTCTGTGTTGACAGCTCAGTACAGAGCCTAGAGCCTGCTTCAGACTCTGTGTCTCCCTCTCTCTGCCCCTCCCCTACTCATGCTCTGTCTCTCTCTCTCAAAAGTAAATAAACATTAAAAAGAAAAATTTTTTAAAGAATTATGCAAGCAAAATGATCAGAAAGGACCTCATCTAAGATCTAATAATGAGGATGGAATAATAACTGTTGGTTTTCAAAGCCAACATATGTTCAAAGAAACCAGTAAGAAAACATATATTTTAACTATTATTTACAACAAATGAGAATTTATCAATATGGTAGAGTGGTTAAGACATGAATTCTGAAGCAAAGTAAAAGAGAAAGATAAAAGGAAAATCTATCAACTAAAAGAGAGAGGTTCTCAGAGTTCTAGCCTGCAGAATTATGAGAAAATAAATTTGTTGTTTAAAAAAATAAGAAAGAGACTCAAGATATAAGCCATGTAATATAGTGTATGGGCTCATATTTATGAGGCAATCAAAAAAAATTTAAACATTGTGATGTCTGGAAAAATATTTAAATAACTTAATATTATGTGTGATAACAGCACAGTAGTTATGCTTTAAATAGGAATCCATACCTTTCAGATACACCTATTGAAAACCCTTATGAATCAAATAATATAATGTCTGAGAGTCACTTCAAAATAATCCAAGGGGAGGAAAAGCAGGCTGTGGGCATAGAAGAAATCATATTGGCCGTCAGTTGATAATTGTTGAAGCCAAATGACACATTTCCTTTTTTTTACTTTCTACGTTTGTGTATGTTTGACATTTTCCATAGTTTAAAAAAATCTATTTTTAAATAATATCTAATTTTGGCATATCTCAGAAGTTCGTAAAACACTGAGACATTACTTTCTTTCATTCCCATCTACTTACTTAAAAAAAATGAGATTTCTGTCAGTGTTTATGTCCATAAAAACAAACAAAAGAATTAATGTTTAACAACTGTCTTACTTTAACAATTTTTCCAAGAGGGTGAAAAAAAAAAAGGAACCATCTCCCTCATTAAAAGATGTAGTTCTAATAAAATTTCAGTTTTCATATTTATATATTAATTGCTTTAATCACATGTGTTCTAAAAACAACTATAATGATAACCCAATCAAAAATATATAACATTTAGAACCTTAATATCACATAATTTTTTAATATTTTAAAATTTCTGTTTACATATGTTACAAACGTGGTAGAAGGAATAGTAAAAAGTTCTGAATTGTACAATATGTTAAAATACATTTCTTAGGAGAAAATGGAAAAACAAGTTCAGAGAACAAAAAATAACAAAATTTCCAAATGCTTAAGAGCTTGTTCAATTTTTTAAGAAAATAATAATGAGCATCAAACTGCTATGATATTTAGATCCACTAACACATTTCAAAATAACAATTTCTTATTAAAAGAAATTTTCATGTCAATTTAAATATATCCAAAAGCATTATATCTTTTCAAAATTCTTTTAGAATTGTCCAAATAGTTTGAAAACTCTGCTCTAGAAGATATCCTTTTTTTTTTTTTTTTTAATGTTCTTATTTATTTTGAGAGAGGGTGTAAGAGTACGAGCAAGGGAGGGGCAGGGAGAGATGGGGGCAGAGGATCCAACGCGGCTCTGCTGACAGAAGACGCAAGGCTAGAACTCCTGAACCATGAGATGACCTGAGCCAAAGTTAGACACTCAACCAACTGAGCCACCCAGGCACGCCTAGGAACTATCTTCTTTTTTTTTTTTTTNCTTTTTTTTAATGTTTTATTTATTTCTAGGAGAGAGAGAGAGTGTGAGCAGGGGAGGGTCAGAGAGAGAGGGAGTCACAGATTGAAACAGGCTCCAGGCTCTGAGCCGGCAGTCAGCACAGAGCCCGACGCGGGGCTCGAACCCACGAACCGCGAGATCATGACCTAAGCGAAAGTCGGACACTTAACCAACTAAGCCACCCAGGCGCCCCTAGGAACTATCTTCTTAATGTTCTTTAAGCTTTGTGTGTCCATGTTTCCTACAACTGTTTGCATTTTGTTTAATGAGAAAAATAGGAACTGAAAAATCATGTCCTGGAGTGCTGGTGTGGCTCAGTTGATTAAACATCCAACTTTGGCTCAGGTCATGATTTCACAGTTCACAGTTCACGAGCCTGCTTCAGATTCTGTGTCTCCCTTTTTCTCTCTGTCCCTCCCCGACTCACGTTCTGTCTCTCTCTCTCCTTCAAAAATAAACATTAAAAAAATTTTTTTTTAATCATCATGTTCAGCACCGAGCAGGTTCTGAATAAATCTGCACAAATGTCTAATGCCCTCACAGCTGTGTAACTCTACTTTGGCTCAGGCTTTTGCCCATTCAGGCCATGTTCTCAGACACTAAAGTTTTTCTTACTTCAAACAGTAGGACCAACAGACGCTCTACTCAAAAGTTACTTGTGAAATGAAACTGAGCACAGAGAGAATTTTCTCAAGGCACTACAGAAACCACAGCAAATCCCCAAGCCACACTCGCAATTCTCACTGTTGAGTTGCCTGACCATCTCAGCATCCGTACCCAAAGCCCTGTTAAAGTTACTTATGAGAAGTCAGGCTTTAAGAAGGGAAGAGGGAGGAGGGAACAACTGTTCCCACGAGCTTCTTACCAGCTATGATTGTTGTTGCTTGTCGCCTCACATTGTTTTTATCTGTGTATTCACCGTAGTCAACTTTCCCTTCCACATAGATGCGAGACCTGATAAAATAAAACTTACACTATTCAGTCTGTTTGAAAAGAGTCAGAAAGGGGCAGGAACAAGTACACACTAAGAATGAATACAGAATCATGCATAACCTGATTTTTGCTACCACATCTCAAAGATCAAAATTAGCAGTATTAAGAGTACTAAAACAGAAAGTCCATGCAGACCTGACACATCTAGGTAAGAAGGACAACAATCTCAGCCTTGACCTGACCGTGGCTCTTAAAGCTGTAAAAAAAAAAGTTTAAGACCATGAAATTGGGGGGATGGTTCAGTGGGTTGAGCGTCTTGACTCTGATTTTGGCTCGTCATGATCCCAGGGTAGTGAGGTCAAGCCCCATGTTAGGCTCCTCACTGAGCATGGAGCCTACTTGAGGTATTCTCTCTCTCTCTCTCTCTCTCTCTATCTCCCTCCCCCTCTGCCACATCCCTGCTTTCGCGCACATGTGCACACACACTCGAATCATGCACGTGCTCTCTCTCTCTCAAAAAAAAAATCTTAAGAGCATGAAATAGAACAACATAGTGGCATCCTTTAAATCTCTAGGACTGATTTCCAAAGTGTCATTTTTCTTCACCTTTGATTTCCAACTCCCCAACAGATTTGTTGATTTTCACTTATTTTTCAATTCCTTTCCATAGTTAGTTTCACGAATTTATTTTCCAAGGACTTAGATTATTAAAATTCAAAACAGAGGTTTTCGGCATAGTATTTCACTTAGACTTAATCACTGAAACAATTTCTGTGTTGTTTAGAAGGCTGAACCACTAGAAGACAACCATAACTCTGATTTTCAAGGGTAGAAAATGCACACTAGCATTAATTTTCAGTATCTACCTTTACCAAAAAAGCATAATATAGGAGACAATACTGGTAAAATGACTGGGTGTCAAATATACCCATAAATTGCACACATTTTTTCCTTGAAGTTTCCTGTATTTATATGTATGTGTAGATGCACAAACTTCTACGTCTATAAAGGACTATGGAAGTACGTGTAAAAAAAGGAACACAGTTTATTAAAAAGCAACAGGAATTTTAGTTATTCCTGGAATTTTCGTGAAATGTATTTTATTTCTGTAAAACTAGCACATTTCTGAATATATTAACTATGAATACAACTGCTGTTCAACACCCTTTCGTCCTTCCACGGATTTGGAAAAGACACTTTTTATCTATACATAATCAGTCTAAGCATCCCAAAAGGGAGCCGATCTAAAATTATCAAATATAAAACAACGGCTGTGAATGCTGCCGTAACACCTCACCTGCACCAGGCTACAGACATTCCAGATCCTGCACGAAGGACTCCACGCAGATGCCAAGAGCAAGGCCCGCGCCGTGGGGATCCCTGGCCGTGGCGGCATGGGAACTCCCAACAGCATGGCCTGCACCTGCTCACACGGCACTCAGTACACTTTGCCTTCTCTCTTGCCCCATCGGCTTGTGTTCATGTATACCTCTTATTTGGCCCAAATTATAAATTCTTAGCAAGCGAAACCATGTTTTATACATCTCTGAATTAGACACACACGGCGACACGCCATGCATGTAACACTAAGCTCTGAATAAGTATCTCGAGTTAACACAGAGTGGTCAGGAGAATAAAGGAGTTAGGCATTCCCTGAGAACACCTGTTGCGAGTTTTTTAAACCATTTGATATGTAAGATCCTTCTTCCCTCAACTTACCCCTTTTTCACATACTGATACGCCACATCTCTGAGGCCTGGTCGGAAGACTGATATTCTGTGCCATGTCGTCTTTTGACTGACATCACCTAAATCTCAAGCACAGAAAACCAGGTTACATATGCCAGCAGACAAAACAAATGCCAAAAGGCAACACGCCCAGCAAAACCAATGTCACAATTTTGAAGAGAGAAGCACAGAATCTGAGATTCTTTCTAAAAGCAGCTCTTCTCTAATTAGATAACTGAGAAAGAATGTCTATTTGTTGTGGATACAATTAAAACCCCAGTCTGTTTTACTCACCCATTTGGTATACTTCACTCTCCCCTGACCGCCACATCTCATTCGTTGCTAGAGAAAATATCGTGACTGGGTTTTTCCCTTCCACCTGTCTCATGACGGGGTCCTGACCCACTCGCCCAAGGAGCTGCACACGGTTCAGAGCTGAAACAATGTGTAAATTAAAGGAGCCTGAGAGAAAGGTCCGGAAGACAAAGAGCTACAAGTACTACTTGAATTTCAATCTCAGCATGGAGCAAAACCCAAGTTCTACAAGTTCAGAAGGTAAGTTGAAGAGGCAAATAAAGGCAGTATGGGAGGAGAAAACAGGGTTGGCAAGAAAGGAGAAAATATTCTTAGAGAAAGTTGCCCACAAACAACCACTAAGCTCCTTATTTTACCTTAAATTCTCTGAAATACCTTTTTTTAAAAAAACTGTATGGTTAAAAAAACAAAACTGAGATCTGAACATCTTTTTAAATACACAGGACTACTCCGTGAAAGAAGAGCTTTCACAAAGTTTCACTCTCTCAGCCAGATAGCACATGACCTTGGAAGAATCAGATAACCAGATAGGACTCCAGGAGATTCTAGGAGGCCCCTGCAACCTGACCGGGCAAGGCCAAGAGCAGAGAGGTGAACAGAGCCAAAGGCATGATGATTCCCTGAGTATAACCCAACCAGTGCACCTCTCCTACAGCACGATTAAGGTGAGCTGCACATTGCTATAAGCAGCATACTTTAAACTTGGAAATTAATCACTACTTACATCTTTCAAGAACCAGGCTGCTAGCTACTTCAGACTCACGTCTTACAAACTGATGAAATACCTAAAGGGGAACAAATGAGTAAAACGGCTTTAATTTGGGGGGAAGGCAAATGCAAACGAAGACCAACCCATACTCAGTCACCGTCTGGTCGGCAGCAACTGCAGGATTCACGCCCAGAACACAAGCTATGCCATTCACGTGCATCCCCACCAGTGCCAGGACCGTGCAAATGCTTGAGCGCCGTCTAATACAGAAGCCCAAAGGTACACAGAGCCAGACGGCATGCCCAGGAGAGCTTATTTAGAATCTTCTCCTTGTTCTTTCGTGGTAACCCTCCTGAGTGTGGTGCTTCCAAGGTTGTGCATAGGAGGCAAATTCAAATATATGCTGGAAAAATTCATGCTTTCGAAAGCCCAAAGAGAAAAGTCTAAGACAAATCTGATTCTCTGATAAAGTACAAAAACAGGACTATGCAAGCCAGTTTGTCAGAGGAAGGTAGTAACTGACACAGACTGGTAGCAGCATTCAGTGACGTTACAGCTATCACTACTGAAGAGCAGCTAAGTGCTTTACCTCTTACAAGTTAATCCTCAGAATAAATGTATGAACTGTGTAAAATTATCCCTACTTTGAAGATGAAAAAAATGAAACTTAGGGAGACTGAGTAACCTGCCCAAAATCCTACAGGAAATAACTGGCAAGTCACGCCTAGAACCCAGGACTGGCCGACACCAAGGCTGTCACTGTTCCTCCCACCCTCTGCTGCCTCCTTAAAGGCATTCTGTTCAAGGGCTACTGCCACAGGTCACCAGGCACATCGCTGGTTCCAATGTTCAGAGGGCTAACCATTCCATCAGAGGAACAGGTATCATATGGTAGCACTGTTAATATAAAAAGCAGATGTCCACCAACCAAATGAACACCCATTCCGATAACACTGTTGACTCTGGAATCCCATCACTGTGTTTCGGGGCCGCGGGTGGTTAAGAAATAAAGACAGAGTTATAACACAGCGAAGACTCAAACTAACTAGTACCTGTGTCACAATTCTAGGAATGTACCAATTTAAGTACTCAAGTGAGCCAGACCTCTTAAAGAATAAGATGTCTTATAGAATAATAGGTTTCATTTTGGGCATGCAAAAATTAAGACCTACTAGAAAAGCAGAAATAGGTAAAAGAATTAACTGGGATAATCTTTTAAATTAAACATTTAACTCTTCTACATCTGGCTTTAAAGATTTCTTAATATAGTAGTATTAAGACATTAACTTTTCTATGTTTCTTTTTTTTTTCTTTCTAGGAGAGAGAGAGAGAGACAGCGTGAGCAGGGGAGGGTCAGAGAGAGAGGGAGTCACAGACTCTGAAACAGGCTCCAGGCTGGCAGTCAGCACACAGCCCAACATGGGGCTCGAACCCACAAACCGCAAGATCATGACCTAAGCGAAAGTCGGACGCTTAACCGACTAAGCCACCCAGGCACCCCCAAACTTTTCTATGTTTCACATTTCAACACACACACAATGTGAAAAGTATGCATAGGTTAAAGTGGGGATCCAAAAATATAGGGTCAATTCTATAGTAGAGTAAGGGAGATAAGAACAGGTCTCTTAAAGGAACAGGAACAGGTTTCATTAGTCTTAACAGGATGGGGAATAAGAGAGGTGTTACATAGAATCGACCAAGTTGGAGCCCAAATGTGGTTGAGTGGGGAAAATGGGTAGTCTAGGCTGGCTGAAGGCTGGCTAGAATGTCTGGAGAAATGAGGAGTCAGACTGGTAGAATGAGAAGGAATTGTGGACACAGTACATGGGTGGTGATGTGATGACTTGAGCTGCACTCCTCAGTTTAAGGAGATGGGGGCAGGGCGGAAGGCTGGCAACAGGAGGCAGGTGGTCAAAAAAGGAACCACGTGCCTTATAGGACAATGTTGGGAACGATCCTCATAGTCTCTTGATCACTAAAGACATTAAATGCCCCCTAACTGATCTAAATGCAAGGAGCACATTGTAACAAAAATCATGACTCCCGTTATATACCAATGGGAAATTTTTGTTTTGTTTTAGTGAACATCACTTACACACGTAAAACCTGTCCCCAATCCTCTCTATCAAAGGAGTACACATGAGGTGCCTTTGCAGTCAAAAGCCTGAAGAAAGCTGATCACTATGGTTGATAATAAGCATCTCAACACTAATAAGGAAAGTGATTACCTGTAATACAGGTCTCCGAAACATGGCTTCTATTTGCTTTTCCTACAACCTAGTTTTTGGTCTTCCCCTGGAAAAAAAAAAAAAAGAGAGAGAGAGAGAGAAGAGAAAGTGAGATAAGTAAATGGATCTTATAGCAAGAGCACAAAGTCCCTAATCCTAAATGCCTAACTGCACTTATAATTTTCATGTGGTCCGTCTTGCGACCATAAACATCAACATACCTGCATTTTTTAGGACTGCCCCAATCCCCCAAAACGCTTTATTGTCGTTTTTTATTACCCTTGGCTTCCTCTCCCCCTAACCCATATAGGAAATATTTTTTGATTTATTCCCATTTGCATTCCACTGTCTTCGCACATTTCTTTAAATTGCATGCCCCCTTAGGGCAGGGATTTTTGTCTTATTTATTCACTGCCACATCCAATACTCCTAAGTTAGTTCCTAACACATACTGAGGGCTCAGTAACTATTAGAATGTCACCAAGAGACTTAAATCCGAAACTTGTTGCTGCAAATATTACTGCCTCCAAACCCGTTAGCAAAGACCAAAGAGATTCCTGGACTCCCCGGCCTCACCGCCGGGACGGGAGGGCGCCTTTTCTCAGTGGTGACACTCCAACCAATAACGTAAAGGGACAAGGAGGGGACAGAAAATCCTGAAGTCCTCCGCACGGGTTAGAAGAGAAAATACAAGACACCGACAACCACCACCTCCCTAAACACAAAGAACGACACGAACACCTAGCAAAGAACTCGTGGCTCCCTCTTCCCTCACCAGACGCTCTAGCCCGAACTATCCTTGAGCTAGGCGACCACTTCCGGATACAGAAGGGACGTAAGCATCGCGAGAGGATCAAGAAAACGGAAGGTCTGTGGTGTGCGTCTGTAGAAATGCTCCGGCTAGGCCGCGGGAAGCAAGCCTGCTTAATGCGGTAGTTCCGAGAGCTTTTTTTTTTTCCGGGCGGGAGCGGATAAGCAACGCCGCCGAGTGGTGAGTGGAGCTGATTTCAAGTTTCTAATGAAATGAAATTATTTGACAAGCTTCCCTGCTTGGACCAGGAGAGGGCGAGGTAGATGAAACAAAGGATGGCTGGCTGGTCCCTGGGAAAGACTGGAAAGGTCCAGGCCTGATAAAGCAGTAAGGAAACCAAAACAAGAAATAGGACAGGAGCTGAGAGCGAAAACTTAAGGGAGTGCCATCTGTGAACAAAAAAGTCAAAAATTTAATTAAACACAAGATTTGAGCCACGTTGGTTCTGAGGCATGAGAAAAAAATGTGTGCACCAATACACGTTTTTACATATTAAAAAAAAAATCCCAGAGCACTAAAGTACTTGAAGAAATATGGAAAATTTGAAGAGTTGATATGTTAAAACTCACGATATTATTTTAAGTTTAAATGCTTTATTCATACCAAAACCAGAAGTTACTGCAGCTTTACTTTCCTGACTTTAATAGAAGTAAATTGATCAATAATATTTACAAAATCTACTTCTTTGCTTATCTTACTTCCAATTGCAAGAATTGCCATGTCTGACAATTTTTCTTGACCAAGTTGCAAACTTAGTGTTAGTTAACTGCTGCTTACTGATCTTGTGTGTGTTTTTTTAATTCTGATATTTTGTTCATTGTGGATTTTTTCATTAATTTTAACATTTTTTAAAATATTGCATTAAAGTGTCCTTGATCTTGATTGCTGTGTTTCTGAGCATTCCTTATATTTTGCTTCAGTCACTCTAATCCTGACCCTGCTTAGGAAAAGGCTATGGGGGTCCCACAGACTGCAGGACACAGGTCTCTCTTCTGCTGGTCCTGGAACCATCCAACTTCTAGAAAATGAAGGTACCTTCCAGATCATTCTAACAAGCAAATCGCCTCCTTGGGATCCTACTTAAAAGCCTCCGTTGGCCTATTTTTGCCCTTAAAGGAGAAAATATGAACTATTTCACATGGTTTCCAATGCACACATTAACCCACTCCTAAAAGTCTAGCTTACTAGTTGGTATATTCTAGATGCTTATCTCCCATTTTACCTTTTTACCATTTTATTTCAATGTTTAGCTCCAGAAACAGCATGTTATATGCCTTCGGGCCTTGCACAGATATTGATCATCCTACACCCCACCAGCTTTGTTATTACTGTCAGTGCCTTCCAATGATTTACTGTTTAAAAATCTTTACTTCTACTTGAACTCTTGAGTCAAATGAAAAGCTAAATTTATCCTTTCCTCCAAAGCCAATTTTTCCCTTATAAGCTATTTCTTTTAATAGTACCAGCATTCTCCCAGACTTGAACTTTGGAATCATCTTTAAAAACTTCTCCCTGATCACCCACATACCTTTGTCTATATCCACTCACTTAGCCCGATAAGTTATTTCATTATTCACTGACCTCTCCCTCTATTTGCACATACTTTTTTGACTGAGGAGTATGGAAAAAGTTGTTTAAAACAAAAAAGCAGAAAAGGGCACCTGGATGGCTCAGTCAGTTAAGCATCCAATTCCTGATTTGGGCTCAGGTCATGATCTCACATTTCATGAGTTTGAGCCCTGCATTGAGCTCTGTGATGGCAGTGTGGAGCCTGCTTGGGACTCTCAGTCTCTCCCTCCTCTCTGCCCCTCTCCTGTGCACACTCACATGATCTCTCTCTCTCTCAAAAAAAAAAAAAACTAAAAAAAAAAAGCAGAAAGCAGCACACTAATTGAAAACAGACAACCTTGGGCCAACTCCTAACTTTATAAATAACATCTCAATCTGCATAAATAGCATGTTAAACTAATCTCAGTCCTCACACAGGATTTACCAATACACATGCTCCTTAGACTGTTGGAACAGTTGCAAGTGCTGCTACTTTCCTTTTTCTTGACAAGACATTAAAATGTACGAAATACATAATCTCGTGAAAGAATGGAGTTAAAGCATTTTCTTGTTTTCAGCTAGATCCTCCTTTTCCAGAACAAATCCTCCAGCATTGCTTTGCTCTCACAGTCCTCAGTATCTGAAATGCCCTTCTCCATACTTTAAAGCTTTTCTACTCAAATAAAGTCCTTATTTTGTTCTCCCATTTCACTTTCTTTACACACTCAGTTTGTCTTGTGTTATAATTTAGATGCCCATGAAGGTGCCTCCTTTCCCCCATTGACTGTGAGCTCTTAGATGACAGGGACCTTATGAATATCTTATCAAAAATCATGCTTTAAGTCAAGGAGAGGCTTTAAAAGGGTTCCGGTCACAGGCCAGAACAAAAAATAGGAAGAAAAAATAGAATACAGAAGGATATTCAAATAAGCCTGAAATTAGAAAACTAAAAACAAACAACAAAAAAAAAATCAGGGACCTGGAAGAATGGCTGAATGCATTTTTGTAATAGAGATACCCCTTCAAGAATCTCCAGTTTGAGTAATTGGAGACTTTTTGTCCTTCATCCATGGACCCAGAAAGGGCCTACTCAACACTGAGAAGTACTGACAGATAGCACTGTAGGTTTAATCAGCTACTATTACCCCTGGCAGTAGTGGAATAATTCAGGGCTCTCATCCTTTGCAAAGCTAGCTGAGAAAGAGAAGTGTCTATCATGGATACCCAGGGCCACAAAGTTATCTTTGGCCTGGCCTTTTTTCCCTCTAAATTAGAAAAAGTCTCAGCTATGAGCATCAAGTGGTAGAGATTAGGGCTGGCAATACTTTATCACAGATAGGAAGCTTTGGACAATATTGTTGCTGTAGGAAAACATTTTTTGGAAATTTTAATCAGGTTTTCACTTTGCTTCTAAATCGGTTTTTCTCTAGCCTCACAATAATGTTGGAAAATTACAGCACTTCCTATCTAAACAGTTTACTAGCATCTATTTTAAAGTGGCTCAAAAGCAATTGTAGCAGCACTTCAATTATTAGTTATTATGGCTATGCTTTGTTGTTAATTATTTTTAAAAATCAACCTGACAATTTTTATATAATTCAGGATTGAAATTACGGTTCATATAGAGGTTAAAAAGCTTCACTATTCAGGCTGAAATCCCGACCTTTATCTTTCAATGTTCATCTTTGTAGAGCTTTAAATAAATGGCTTCTATAAACTGATACATATGTTAGAGCTTAGTGAAGTACAATAGTATTCCTTTAACCATAAGTCTCAAGATTATCTGTTGGTAGTGTGGAAGATATTATCTATAGTAAAGCAGCATATTTATATCCCAAGTATTTAACTTGTTTAATATTGGTGGTGCAGTGATGTTAATATTTGATACATAATTAGTTCCCTGGTTATCTTGTGATCTCTGTGCAGAAAAAGAACTTCAGGACTGAGGATGCAGCTTCTTACTGAGGCAAGGGGTAAACTTAAACCTCCAGCTGAACTGAAAGGGATTAAATCACCAGCCCAGTAAAGACCCAGTCCCCAATCCCACTCCTACTCAGCAGTGTCTATGCAGCTACCTGCTGGTTTAGTAGCTTTGTGCTGCTGTGGAAAATGCTCGCCCCAACCCCACCTGCAGAGAGAGAGAGGAAGAGAAAGCACTAGTCTGACACCGGGCCATTCAGATGCTAACACAGGCTCTGAGGAACAGGGTAGGGAAGGGGCTGTAGACCTTGATAGTACTAGTTATCAATGCCTGAGAAGAACTCTGGTCTGTGCATTGCATATGCTTCATAATATACCTTTTTCTGAATCACAAATTGTCCTTGGCCTCGCAATATACTGCAAGGGATATGGCTGGGGTCGGAGAAGCAAGAGATAAATAAACTCCATTTTAAAACCTTGAATAAAGACTAGATTTTTTTAAATGGCAGTGGGAATTTTTTTTAATGGCAGTGGGCAATACAGAGCACTTTACTCCACTTGACTGCATGAAAATAATTGCTACTCCAAGACAGAACAAAGAACACTATGATGGTTTATTAAGTTTTTTAAAACTTCTTAATTTGCTTTTTAAAATGGAAGATAAAGAAGGATAGAAGGCAGTAAAAAAAAAAAAAAAAGCCTACAAACCATTAACAGGCTACCTTCATTAATATGACACATTAGAAGTTATCAATGCCTTTGTGACCGACATTATTGTACATATCAGAGCCTGGCCATTATTAGCTTTGGGGCCCACAAAACTGGGCCTTGCAGCCAAGACCTGTTACTACCAACCTACTGATTCTCTCACCTATCCACTCATGAAATGATTTCTAACAGAAATTTCCTACTCTTTGTTAATTACATGTTACAAAGAAGAGTGCTTCACCCATACTTGGCTTTGGAGAAGATAAAAACCTTTATTTACAAATGTTCCGCTCCTTTAAAAACATATACAGAGAAAAGAATGTGGATTAAAATATGATAAAATCATAGGAAACAAAGCCAAATTCTGATAAAAGAAAAATCAAGGAGAAATTGGTGACCCCCAGAAAATCAAAACCAGTCATAAGAGTTACAAGAGAGAGGGTCAGGGCAAACAGTTTGAAGGAGAACAACCACACTAAATTTTCCTCGCACCCTTTACCCAGCGTCTTGTACCGTAAGTTAATAGCCAGTTCAGAAATTACAGGTTCTCTAGTCTCATTTCTACCCACCTCACAGAATGGTGAAGTCATTTATTTAATAAGTATAATACGAGAGACAGTGTCAGTCTTCCCTCAAAGAATAGAGCAGGAAAATCACTTGCTCAAAGTGGCTGAGAATTCTTTTAGGGATGCTGTAGGATTTTCCCCTAGAAGCACTGTTGAAATACATGCACATATTCTTATAAGCTTGTTACCTCAACTCAAAACAAAATTATACTCCTTTCTATGTGCAGGGAACGTCCCTGTTCCTTGGGAGGCAGTCAGCTACCACAGCCTTGTCGTCCACAGGCTGTGCCGAGGGCCTTGATCCCTCTTTTTTAGTTCAGACACATGCTTTCCCATTAGGCATCAACTAGCGTTGAGATGTGGACAAACCATGGAGAGGTGGCCTTGGGAATATAACAGAGAAGAGAAATGGCTGCCCATTATCATACCTGGGACCATCACTAATTTGAGGCTTACTAGCTTTAGTATCTCGGCAGTGAATGCTAAATTATGAGTGGCTTTTGAAATCTTTGGGCATTTAAGTTGGTTAATCTTCCCGTTTATAAGATGAAGATTGACACAGTCAATATCTATTTCTGGAAACTATAATGCAGAAGGAAGGCTGGTGTGAAGTGAGTTCTCATGGGGAAGACTTCCCACAGGTGAAGCTGGAAGACTTTGCACTTTTTCCTCCCACCAGGCGTTTGGTGCTTCTTGATCCTGGGGGGGTCCCCAAGACCCCAGGGTCACCACCACGCTCTTCCCGGGGGGAACAGGCCTGCTGAGCTTCTCTCAGTTCCCTGGCAATCAAAAGGGGGAAAACATATATTACTTGATCCTAAATTAAAGAGGATATTTATGATCAAAACCAATATATAGATTTTTCTTTTAATTTCAGTATTTATAGAAACAAGCCTGAGCTATATACAGAATAGAAACTTAGCTCCTGTGATTATCTTTAAAAATAACTGGCACACACGTGCCACAACACATGGCAGATTAGGTTTCTTAAATCCTACCGATTGGGGTATAAATGAGGTTTAAAATTTTCTTTAATAAAAACCAAATAAAGACACCACTAAAAAAAGACTTCAAGCCAGTATCTGTAACATATATGCAAAAATTCTCAGTAAAATACTCGCAAAACAAATTCAACACTACATTAAAAAAAATCATTCTCCATAATCAAGTGAGATTTATTCCTGGGTTGCAAGGGTGGTTTAGTATTTGCAAATCAATCAGTGAGATATATTACATCAGTAAGAGAAAGGATAAGTACAATATGATCCTTCCAGTAAATGCAGAAAAAGCACTTGACAAAGTACAACATCCATTCATGATAAAAATCCTCAACAAAGTAAGTTTAGAGGAAATATATCTCAACATAATAAAGGCCATCAGTGAAAAACCACAGCTAACATCATCCTTAATGGGGAAAATCTGAGAGCTTTCCCTGTAAGATCAGGAACAAACAAGGAGGTCCACTCTCACCATTTATTTAACATAGTAGAGGAAGTCCTAGCCACAGCAATCAGACAACAAAAAGAAGTAAAAGGAATCCAAACCATAAGGAAGAAGTAAAACTTTCACTATTTGCATATGACATGATACTCTATACAGAAAACCTGAAGGACTCCACCAAAACAAACAAACAAAAAAACCTACCAGAACTGATAAACGAAGTCAGTGAAGTCACAAGATACAAAGTCAATATGCAGAAAGTTGTCACGTTCCTATACACCAACAATGAACCAGCAAAAAGAGAAATCAAGGAATTGATCCTATTTATAACTGCATCAAAACCATAAGATACCTAGGAATAAACCTAACTGAAGGGATGAAAGATCTTTACTCTGAAAACTGTAAAACGCTGATGAAAGAAATGGAGGACTACACAGAGAAATGGAATGGAAACGCATTCCATGCTCACGGATTGAAAGAACAAATCTTATTAAATATTTCACATTTTTCACAGAACTAGAACTGAGAATCCTAAGATTTGTATGGAACCACAAAAGACCCCAAATAGCCAAAGCAACCTTGAAAAAGAAGAGCAAAACTGGAAGCATCACAATTTCAGATTTCAAGTTATATTACCAAACTGTTAGTAATTAAAACAGCATGGTACCAGCAATAAAAATAGGCACATAGGTCAATGGAACAGAATAGAAAATCCAGAAATAAACCCACAATTATGTGGTCAATTAATCTTCAACAAAGCAGGAAGGAATATCCAATGGGAAAAAGATAGCATCTTCAAATGGTATTTGAGAAAACTAGACAGCAACATGCAAAAGAATGAAACTGGACCACTTTCTTACACCAGATACAAAAATAAATTCAAAATGGATTAAAGATCTAAATGTGAGACCTGAAATCCTACCAATCCTAGAAGAGAACACAGGCAGTAACTTTTTTGACGTCAGCCATAGCAACTTCTTACTAGGAACAAAGTAAACAAAAGCAAAAATAAACTGTTGGGACTTCATCAAAATAAAAAGCATGTGTACAGTAAAGGAAACAATCAACAAAACTGAAAGGCAACCTACTGAACAGGAGAAGATATTTGCAAATTACATATCTAATAAAGGATTTATACATTTCCAAAATATATAATAGGAGTCAGCATCCAAAAAAACCAAATAATCCCATTAAAAATGAGCAGAAGACATGAACAGACATTTCTCCAAAGAAGACATCCAGATGGCCAAGAGATTCATGAAAACATGCTCATCATCACTTATCAGGGAAATGCAAATCAAACCTACAATGAGACATCACCTACACCTGTCAGAATGGCTAAAATCAAAAACACATGAAACAACAAATGTTGGCGAGGATGTGGAGAAAAAAGTACTTTCTTGCACTGTTGGTGAGAATGCAAACTGGTGCAGCCACTCTGGAACACAGTATGGAGGTTCCTCAAAAAGTTAAAAATAGAACTACCTTATGGCTCAGTAATTGCATTAGTAGATATTTACCCAAAGAATACAAGAACACTAATTCAAAGGGGTGTGTATATATCTATATCTATATATATGAATATTATTCAGCCATAAGAAAGAATGAAATCTTGCCATTTGCAATGATATGGATGGAGCTCAATGGTATAATGCTAATTGAAAAAAGTCAGTCATAAAAAGACAAATACTGTCTGATTTCACTCATGTGGAATTTAAGAAACACAACAAACAAGCAAAGGGAAAAAATAAGAGAGAGAGAGAGACAAACCAAGAAACAGACTCTTAAATATAGATAACTGATAGTTATCAGGTGGTAGGGGAATGGGTTAAATAGATTATGGGGGTTAAGTAGTGCACTTGTCTCAATGAGCACAGGATGACGTATGGAAGTGTTAAATTACTTATATTGTACACCTGAAACTATTATAGACTACTGTAGGTTAACTAACTGGAATTAAAACAAAAAAAGGAAAAAAGTGAAACATGAAAAATAAATGTTAAATAAGGAAACAACTCTACTGGCTGTATACGAAAGCTGCAGGGGTGTGTGAAGCACAACCCATGGGTCAAATCTGGCCCACACCTGTTTGTTAGAACTCAGCCATGTCCACCTGTTTATACATATTGTCTATGGCTGCTTTCATGTTACTACAACAGAGCTGAGTCACTGCAACAAAGATAATATGGCCCACAAAGCATAAAATATTCACTCTCCAGCTCTTTCCAGAAAAGCTTGCCAGTCCCTGGTCTAGACAATTTCAAAAAGTCATCTGCCCCATCTATGTGGTAGGTCCCCATTACTTTGATGTCTGATGACAGTCCTCTATGCCTCCACAGCTGGTTTCACAGAATGTGCACACTACACTTACACACAGAACACAAACATATGTGTGTATGTATACATATATATATATTATAGGAATAGAAGTAGTTTTATTATGTTTATTAGCTGGGAAAATGGGATCCAAAACAAGAGCAAAAAAATATCAAGTTGCTTATTAGGAAGAATCCCTGACTAAAGGCTTGGTGTCTTCACAACTCATTGCCAAAAAGTCATGTGGGGGATTTTTTAGGCTAATCATTTCTTTTTTTTTTTTTAATGTTTTATTTATTTCTGAGAGAGAGACAGCATGAGCAGGGGAGGGTCAGAGAGAGAGGGAGATACAGAATCTGAAACAGGCTCCAGGCTCTAGGCTCTGAGCTGGCTGTCAGCACAGAGCCCAACGTGGGGCTTGAACCCACGAACTGTGAGATCATGACCTGAGCCGAAGTTGGATGCTTAACCAATTGAACCACCCAGACGCCCCTAGGCTAATCATTTCTAGATGGATTGTATATCCAAAAGAAGTTGGACTTCTACGTTTATTTTTAAAAAGGACCATTTTTCATCTTTTATATTTCCAGCAGTGCATACTGTATGTAATAATCACTTAAAAATGCCTTCAGAACTCTGCTCAAACATCAGTGCCCGACCTTTATACCAACCCCATCCTATCTAATTAATTTCCATTTATTTAATGAAAGAATAGATTTACTAATGAATGCATGCATGAATACAAGCTTACATGAATACGTGATTGGACTGCTTCATTTGGGTTGGAAAAATACCTCTTCTTCTAAACATGTACCAAGACAGTGTGTCTACCTGCCCTTGAAATGTAATGGATTTCTTAAATGGGTCTCTTCCGACTTTAACTATAGTTCTCTTGCACTGGGTGATCATTCTCCAGTTAGTTGAACCCCTGTTATCACACAGAATCCCACTAAGTATTCTTTGCTGGCTGTATTTCCTTATATTCCTCACTTTGCTTCCTTTGCATTAATGAGAATTTTCTCTTTCAAGGAGTCTAATCACAGAGTCTCCCAGCCCCATGCTGCAAAGGGCCTCATGCTGCTCATATCTTTGTGAAGAGGGGCTTTTGTATTCTAATGTTGGGTTCCACTTGAGTCCACAGAGAAGACACACCAGACCAGTCATATCACTGTAAATAGTACACAAATAGATGTTTTCTAAACTCCAGCATCCAGAATCTATCTTTTCAGGGATGCCCGTGCAAGTCTCAATCTCAGGATTGTGAGTTCAAGCCCCACATTGGGCCTAGAGCTTACTCAAAAACACCTCTACCTTTCCAGTGTGGCAGTCTTGAACTTTTCCAAGTTAAGCTGATGCTGGAGCTCTTCTGCTTTCCCAAGGGAGGGCCGGAGAACTCGACTTCTGGCCAGAGCTGCTGCAGAAGGTCTCTCCCTTGGGTCAGGGTGGATCATGTTCTGTTAACATTGGACCAAAAGGAAGGAAATAGAAGCTTCACTGCTGGGAGAATCTCCCCACCCAAGCCAGCTCTGCCCCAACCTCTGCTGGGGAGCTTTGTGAAACTCTGCTTTTAATTTTGAGGGGGGAAGAAAGAAGTGAAAACTTAGCTCCACCAAGGATGGGAGCATCCTCCCTACACTCTGCCATCAGTCATCCACACCTTTGACTTGCCTTTAAGTATCCTATTTTAGAGCTGGTTGGGTGATTAACTTGTCTAACGCCTTAATTTTAAATGGAAGACACTGAGGTTCTGAGATAAAAAGTGGCTTGTCCAACTTATTGACAAGACCAAGACTAAAACCCAGGTCACCGAACTCCTAGTTGTTTTCTTTATACCACAACATGCTCCTTTTCACTTAAAACTAAGGCCACCCCACCATGACAGTATTCCTACAGCATTCATCTTCAGGTAGAGGGTGTCTGTAAACTAAAATTGCTTAAATACAGTAGAAAATAGCTAATTATTTATAGCAAATATCAATATTGTATAATGGATAAAACACTGAACCTTCCATTTGGGGACCGATGTTCAGAGCCAGTTCCCCCATTTACTAACTAGCCTTGAGCAAATCACTTAACTTTGCAGAAACTCCTTTTCCATTTTTTGATATTGGGAAGAACAATATTCACCTACTGGAGTATTGTGAGAATTACATGAATTAACGTACATGTATTATTAGCACACTGGGCCAGCACTAAAGTATTCAGTATGTATAAACTAAATCTAAGAGCAGCTTATACATAGAGTAGATGATTAGGCTATGCACTCAAGTCCACTGTGAGCAACGGTTTGCCTTCTTGGAAGAAGGACAACTTTGTAATTAAATCTCAAGTTTTCAGGCAAACTATGAAACTCAGATTTAGTCCCCAAGAGTAGGTGTCTCTAAAGCTGTTTTAGGAATTCTAACCAATCCTGTTCTTTAAGCTATGAAGTAAGTACATTTTGTTTTCTTAGTATAATTCTAAGCTTCTCAACAGTGTATTTTGTTGAAACCTCTGTTTCAACATAAGAGCTTCCTTTCCTTGTCTCTACACATACTCAGATATCATTGAGTTCAAGGAACACATAAATTCCTGAACTGACATTATGCCTTTTCCCAATAGTGCTTATGATTGGTGGTGGTGTCCATTATTCATCAATAAAGTAGCTTATGTTTTCTTCTGTATACCCCAAATTCAAATATTTTTCATAGTATCACCACTACCAATGGCAATAGTTAAAACCCTAAAATAAAAGCAAAAAGACCAAGTTTGATTTTAGAGTTAATCAATTATCAAAGGTGAGAATACAAGTCCAGGAACTGCTCTAAGCCTTGGTTTCCTAAGTTGCCCACCTTAACAGGGTTATTGGGAAGGGCAGAGAAAAAATGTAACAGGATATTAAACTAAAATATAAAAGGCTTTATGATAACCTCTAAGTTTCCTTAAGAAGCTTTTGATCTATCCTAGGTCTTTTCTGGGCTTTGGGATCATGATTCCTTTTTTCCTCCACCAATGGCACTACCAGCATCTCCTTTCCCTTTTCCCCACCTCCTTGCCATTACATTTTTAAAAAAATAGACAATTGTATCTTCTCTTCATCTCATAAGAGATACCACCTTGAGTAGAATGCATAATTTCTCTGAGAGCTCCTGAGGAATGTCCGGAAGGTTGCCCGCACGGATATGATGCCACATGGCACCATTGGTGGGTAACGACTCTGCTCCAGCAGCCACTGCAATTGTTAATCCCAAGGCAAATATGTCTGCTTTGGGAAGGTGCTGATAATCCTTCAAAACAGAAGACAGGAAAGTCAGTCAGTTTGCTAAGTGTATTGAGTCTAGACTTAAAACAACTGGTAAGAGAGGTTCACTGGATAGGTGGATAGGAGCTTAAACAGACACAATGGGCAAAGTCACATCTGCTCTTTCTAGTTGTTTATTTCTAGAGAAGACAGAAGATATGGTGCAAATCCACCTGATTCACACTGCTGTGCCCTGGAGAGTTTATCTTAATTCGAGTTTGTTCTTTCAGGCTCATAAAGACTCCAAGCATAGCTTAGCTGGTCGCAGATATAATCATCTTGGAAGGAGTGAAATCCTTCCTAGCCCTGACTCTGCAGACATCCTAGAAGGTAGACAATAACCAAAGGTCATTTCACCAGAGCTGGTGGTACTGTCAAAAGGATGATAGCCTGATAACGATGGGTTGAACCAATAAAGGCTTCTGTTTACTACTAGGAAAGTCATGAGTTTAGGAATTCTAAGAAAGATTAGAAACAGTAAAAGACCTTTATAAAGAACAGTAAAAATAGTGATTAATCCATAATTGAACCAGCTTTGCTCATGCCTTTTTTTTTTCTTTTGAGAAGTTTCTCTCTTATCCTTACTCTCAATTCTGAATAGGAAAAGAGATAATGTAAATTTTAATTATAAACATATACTTTTCATTTCTTGCTCTGCGAACCTTCATTTGAGAGTCAAAGGATTCAATGAATTATAAAATACCTTCTATTTCCCTGATTTTTACCTCTTGTAAAATCTCATTAGCCAGGAAGCGACTATCTCCCTCCTCTACTTTCGGATCGCTTATTGAGGTCACATGACCTAAGTCACCTAAAAAAAGTGGGGGGGGGGGGGAGGAAGAAGAAGAAGGAAAGAAAGCCCTTTAAAAGCATGTCTTTAAAACTGGAATAAATGAGAGTCAGTATAAATTTTATAGGTTGATAATATACAGGGCAGGGTTTAAGGCAGTCTCACCAATTTTATACATCACACTGGCAGAGAGAAACCAATCAGCTTCATTTTCAATCTCTTCTGGGGCTACAGGAGAATCACTTTGCATCTTATGACAAATGAAGATGTTGCCTAAATAAATACAGAATTGATGTAAGTAATGACTCCTAAGCTTTATTACTCCCAAAGAGTCTTTTCTGTATTTGACATTCTGGCCACCCCCCTTTCCTCCTCTTCTGAGTATGTGTAACAAGACTACCAAGGTTTCTTATCTTCCATGGAATCTCTGAACAGCTCAGTAGTTAAGAATACCTATGTTAAGTGAAACTGGCCTCAGACACACCCCATCCTCTGAAAAGACTGGTGGCCTCAAAACAAAGAAAGAAGCCCCCCAAAATGGTAACATTTCCCTGAATTTCACATTATTGAGTGCCAAAACCATTCATTTCTGTTCACTTTAGTCAGTGCTGAATTAGAATGAGTATGTACAGCAGTAGTCAAACACATTCAGGATGTAGCCAATGTTTTCATACTTTCATACTTCATGCTTTACTACCTGGGAAGAGTCTTTTCTCTCTCTGTGTCCCCTGGCCCTAGGGGAGAAATGGATTAAGCTGTTTAACTAAAATTTTCAGGGAAACACATGAAAGAAAGTGATTTTGCCAGCAAACAGCATCTTCAACACTTAGTAGGTACACAGGCACCAACTGTGACAGTGGGGAAAGAACTAAATCCAGCCAAAGGGGCAGGAGCAGAGGGGAGCCATACTGACTAGGTTTGATATCCAAGTGCACCATCCCAGAGTTGTGGATGTACTTCAGGCCAAGGGAAATCTGCAGAAGGATGTCCTTGAGTTTCGGCTCATGGAAATGATTGCCAGACTTAGTGTTTTCAGATATAGCAGCCTGCAAACTCCCACCTAGGAACAAACAGAGAGCAGCCCCCACAGAATGGAGAAAAGGTATGAATCTTAATAGAAGGAAGCATAGTAAATATTCAATAAATTCCTTGTGAATGAGTTCAGTCCAACACATCTAGATTGTTTACAAAACACAGTAATATCTACTCCTTTTCCGTGTATACCACAGACATATTGGAAAGAATTACAGGATTTTTAAAGAAAAAAATAAAATGGCATACCCCAGGTATCCAGTATGTAGTTCTATTGCCTTGAGTATGCACCAACTAATGTTTTAAAAGTGTGACCTGATTATTAAGCCGAAGGCCAATGAGGCCTGGACAAATAGTTACTATTGGCATCGATGATTTTTTTTTTAATGTTTTATTTATTTCTAGGAGAGAGAGATAGAGACGGCGTGAGCAGGGGAGGGTCAGAGAGAGAGGGAGTCACAGACTGAAACAGGCTCCAGGCTCTGAGCTGGCAGTCAGCACAGAGCCCGACGCGGGGCTCGAACCCATGAACCATGAGATCATGACCTAAGCGAAAGTTGGATGCTTAACCGACTAAGCCACTTGCCAGGCGCCCCTTGGCATTGATGATTAGTTCAGTGTCCAGCTAGTCATTATAGGCCACTAGTAACTTTAATGTAATGGGCTCCAAGTTTAACTTCAACATACATCTAAATCCTATTTAAGCCACAGTATTTGCACATCAACTATAGACTTATCATTGTTATCAGCAAAAAATAAGGCCTGGACTCATGTGACCCCTGATCTTGTTTGCCTCCCGTTCTAAGGTATTAGAATGCTTCTAAACCCTTCGTTTCACTAATTTGCATTCATTGGCAGCCTCTTCAGTCAAATTAGAGAGTCCTGGGTCTCCCTGGCAGTTAGAGCTCCAGCCCTCACGTATGTGTGAGAACAGCAGGATCTAAGACGCTAATGGTATTTTTTAGGAAATCCCTATTAAAGTCTCCTAAGTAGTATTCAGTTTAAAGCCTGATCTGTCATGTTAAAATAATTCAGTTCAGAAAGAAGAAGAATTTCAGCCCTTTTCAGAAACACAAAGAGGGCTAAAGTAAAGGGTGCGTCTTTTTTCTAGGAATCTTCTTAAAAAAAGATTCTATGTTCTATAGCTGACCATAGATAGAAAGGAAGAGTATGTTGAAGCTTATTAGAAACCGTCACCTCAAGTCTGTTTGTAGATGAAGTTGTGAGGTGTGGCAAGGAGAAGGAAGCCTGCATCCAAGGCCCCCATGTCCACTGGAATTCATTTCCCCACTAGACTGGGTGTTCTTCCAAGACCCCCATCTTAACCATCTTCACTTTCTCAACGTCTTGCATGCAATCTACATATTCTGAACTGAAGGTCTATCCTGGCAACAGAGGGAAAGGAAAGACAAAGACAAGGAGCCCATAAAAGATATGGAAAGAAAGAAGCACCCTAGGGGTACATAGGAACCTTTTCATATGGTCTTCTAGATTATAAACAGAGATATTTCTGATTACTAAGAGCTACAGGTATTTAGTAAGGGTAGTTAGACCAGTGCTAGCAGCACTTTTAATTACTTAGAAGCCCTGCAGGTAATATTAAAGTTAGCCAAATAATAATTAACAATAGTAAAAGTTACTGAAAAGCATTTACACAAAGGTATTAGAATATCTTTATTTTGCTACAGCTAAAGCCAATGGTCTCCCTCTTATTGAAGAGCATAATTAACTGTTCTTGGCCAAACAGTATTGAGGAAATCTGTGTGTGTAGACAGGGCAGTACTGAGTGAACTATAAACTTCGTTGCTACTAATCTCAGATATACTGGAGCCTTAACTCCATAACCCAAGATGCTACCTGGAGATGATACTATAACCACCAAGGTTGTGCCCTAGGAGGAAATGACCAGCTCCTGACAGCTCTTCTCAAACCATCTTTGTGAGACGAGTTGCCGAATTCTCTTCTTCAGATAAAATAAAGACACTTACCCCACTTGGCAGAGGGAAAAAGGAAACTTAAGAAAAATAGATCTATGTTTTTTCTGTCTGCTTAGGAGTCCTGACAGACACTGAAACAAATAGCAAATGCCTTCCAACACTAAAATGTAAACAGCAGACCAAGAGGATATTCTGTTCATACATTTGTATTCTCACAATCTTGATTTTATGTTGCTCTCTACAACACAAGCATGTTTTCCTGCCGGTTAAGTTATTCCTTGTTTGTTGGGAGAATGTAACCAGTATATGGTGTTCCACAGATGGTGCAGACTTCTGGATGCCACATCACTAGAACAAGGGGAGCATGCGCTGTGAAAATTCAGTGACAGAAGTCACAAGGAAATACTGCCTCTAGGGAGAGGTTAATTGTTCCATCCCAAATCGTTTGGAAGCCTGGTGGTTGCACCACTGATCTACTGCTGGAAAGCCTGCAGATTTCAGAGGCTGGCCCAGAGGTGACGTGTAGGGGATCTCAGCAAGGGTGAGGGCAGCTTAAGGGACATTTGATTGATTTAGAGCTCAGGAGGGACAGTAGGGGAAATCAGTTAACTGCTGGTCACTACTAGTTATGATGTCAATTATCTAAATCATCTAATTTATCATCTGAGTCAAACCATAACTCTACATGTTCTAGGCCGACTGCTGTGAGAGGCTGGGGGGACAGGGTAAAGGTGGCAGGCATGGGGAGAAAAAGGGAGAGAGGGGGACTGAGGGAGGAAGGAGTGTAAGGAATCAGGCACTGGCTACTCTGCTACCTTACAAATACTTTGGACTTAGCTCTCCTTTATTTCGAGCCACAGGGCAAAGTCTGAACATGCATTATCCGTAACTACAAACAAGGCAAGTATAAGGGCATGCTTTATTGTCCATGATCACTTCACATGTGAAAGCCATGTAGGTGAATTACATTTAGGTAAATCAGAATCCCATTTTACTTGGCAAGTACAGTGAGGTTAGTGGACCACCACGGCAAACAGAATGATTCCTCCGAATCTATCACATCTTCTTCAAAACCTGCTGCCTGGCAACATCCAAAAGCCCTCTGTACTCCTCCCACACTTGACTTTGCTAATCCTATTTCCTGTTATAGGGTCACCTCAGTCCTTACCATCCACTAGGTCAGACCCATTCCCAATGCCATGTTCTTTGCCCGCTGGCTGTTCCTCTTATAGAGGTCTTCTCTCCTCTTCCTTAAACTCTGGTAATCCTTCTACAAGGTATCTTTCAAGTCTTACCTCCTTTATGAGATTTTCTTGGGCTGCTCTAATAACAGCTATTGCTGAGTTCTGACTCTGTATCAGATATGGACACCGTGCTAGCATTTGACATAGATTGTTCCTATTTCTCAAAATAGGAAGTATTACTACCTCCTAAGTAGATAGTACTAGCTCTTTACTCAGCGGGATTGACTTCCCAGAGACCACATAGCTGGCATGCAGCAGACCTGGGTTTTAGACCCACCTCTGCCTGCCATTAAAGCTCAGGCCCATTCCACCACACTGTGCTGCCTCTTGCTCATATTCGTCTTCTCTGAATGCTTTTTGTCCACAGCCGTACCACCTGGTTTGGCACTGAATGGTCTCAGGTGTCTGCACGGTGACCGAGCAAGTGGAAAAAGCTCCCGGAAGGACGGATCTTATCTCACCTTATAGTATAGCTCACTCTAGAACCTAATAGAAGGACAGCCTGTAGAAGGTATTCAAATGTTGCAGAGAACTAGAAGATGGACTTGTAACAGGAACTATCCCTCCATCTTATTCTTTTTGAACATTTGAAATCTTTACAATGCCCTAAATCAGGTTAAGTTTGTTTTGTTTGACTTCCTTGGTTAACTTTTATTTCTTGATATTATCTTTGCTAGTAGTTGAAAGTCAAGAAAATAAAGCCAATCGGGGGATGGGAGGAGGAAGAATAGGGAATCTCAGGTTACAGTAAAGAGGAATTAGGAAGAGAAGATTAAGAAAAGTCTCAACCTCTCCATCACAAGGAAAGGGTCCATTTTTTTTTATCCTAAAGAGACTATTAGAGAAAAGGATTTAGGTGAGCATATTAAAGGGAAAAAAAAAAAGTTCACAGTTAAGACTATAAGGAAATCAGGATCTGAGGACACAATAAGGGAAATGCCAAATCATTTGTTTGCATATGTGTACCATTTTCTGTGTTTCTGGTGTTTCATAATATTGTTTACTTAACCCACTTGTAGATATAATGATGAAGCGTTGTCACGGTCCTCAAAAGTCAGGCTGCGCTTACATACCCAGGGCTATCTGGTGGCTACTAAAATTACTCAAAAACTGTGCTATTAGAGAAACTTCAGTGTAGGTGTACATGTTGTTGGGGGGGAGGGGGCTGGGGAGGGGTGCCACTATCCAATACCACCACGGCCTGAATGAAGATCACCACTTGTAGAAGGACAGCTAGCTTCTATTTAATTTAGGAGCATTTTCCTATTTTACCACTGAACATTTTGATGAAAACTATTTCTGAGAATAATATGTAACAATACTGCTATGTCACCCCCTTAGATTAGAAATTATGTCAGACCAAAGGACTACATTTTGCGATTTAAGTAGCCCAGAAAAAAAGTTTGACCAGTTATTTGTGTATGTATGGTCCTAAAAGACCTACTAGAATAATCTGAAGTCACTGTGTTTCATTCCCAGCACTCACCCCATGCCCCCACTCTGGTGAGAACACTAAACCTCAAGGGCAATAATCCCCAAATTCAGGAATCCACTTGAAAATTAATCAAAAGTCAGCTGTGTACATTTACCACCACTTCCCCAAAATGGTAAAGACTATGACTTGCTCATCCTAGAATACCTAGCAAATGTAGGAGGATGATTTACCATTCAAACCGTCAAAGTTTGCTAAGTATTGAGTAAAGTGTGAGGGGATTAGTCACTTCTGTGTGTCAGTCACACATCAGCTCTGAAAAAAATATGAACAAGTGTAAACCCGAAATTCCTTTTCAGTGCAACTCTGTGTCTCCAGCTCTCTGCTTCCAAGAAAAACTGTAGTATAGACCTTTTAGGTAGGACTGTAAGGCATGTACTACAAGGGGGAGACAAAGATTTTTTTCCTGGGGACTTGAAAGTTCATCTTCCTCTCCAGTGCTAGGAGTCCTCATACTTACCGTTGCAGTATTCATTCTGAATGATCATGTGGTCATCTTCTGCCCATGCAGAGTAGTAACGTACTACGTGGGGGTGATGCCCAAGTACTGCATGAGCATAAACTTCATGCAAAGCCAAACTCCTAACAGACAGAAGAGCATCAAGAAAAATGAATTAATAGACATGCAAATTTTTTTAAAGACTTGTCTTTATTTATATGTTTATATATATATATGCCTATATATGAGGCATTATGTTTTTTTTTTAAATGTTTTATTTCTAGGAGAGAGAGAGAGAGACAGTGTGAGCAGGGGAGGGTCAGAGAGAGAGGGAGTCACAGACTGAAACAGGCTCCAGGCTCTGAGCTGGCAGTCAGCACAGAGCCCGACGCGGGGCTNCCAGGCTCTGAGCTGGCAGTCAGCACAGAGCCCGACGCGGGGCTCGAACCCACGAACCGCTAGATCATGACCCAAGCGAAAGTCGGACGCTTAACCAGCTAAGCCACCCAGGCGCCCAAAGCATTATGTTTTTCAATGTTTATTTATTTTTAAGAGAGAGAGAGAGGAAGCAGGGGAGGGCAGAGAGAGAGGGAGACACAGAATCCAAAGCAAGCTCCATCCAGGCTCTGCTCTGTCAGCACAGAGCTCAACGTGGGGCTTGAACCCACAAACTGTGAAGATCACTATTTGAGCCGAGGTCGGACGTTTAACTGACTGAGCCACTCAAGCATTCCATGATATGAGGCATTATTAACAGTGGAAGAATTTTATTGAGTGCTCACTACTTGCTTACTATTTTACCTCATTTAATTTTCATAACTACTCAGATATAGTGGCAAAGATGAAGGCTTTAGAAAGCTCAGTGACTGGCCCAAAGTCAAGCTGGCAATAGTAGACCTATTGGTCTACTTGGTCTTGCCGGTACCAAAATCTATGTTTTTCGTTTCATTGAACATGGCATATATAAAGAAGAGTCTTAGCTTGTTACTATATTAATGGCAGACATGCTTCGAGTCTTAACTTCACTAGATCACAATTTTTAAAATGTCGATGGGCTTAACAAGAGGGCCACCATAGACTTGATGGAGGATATTGTGTGATGGGTCCTCTATCTTCTCTGTGAAGGCTAGACAGTGACTAGAGTCACTATTACACTCAACCAATATGATATAGTCACAGGGACTACAGTCTTGGGGACTGTCATTATTCATATTCATTATGGAATAGGAAATCTAACAGAAAAAAGTAGAATGTAGTACTTGATGAATTTCAGTATGAAAATGAAGAATTCTAAGGCCCTTAATTTCAGATTTAACAAATTAAGCATTACATCCCTACAGTTCACAAAAAGCTTTGGCTGAATCTGAAAATATGGGTTTTCCTTGTAAAAGGAAGAATTGCTGAGCAGTTAGTTCTGAGAACAAAATTTAAATTTCTCTTCATTTCTCCTCACTTGTAGTCTTCAAAACATTATTTCAGTAGTCATAATGAATTCAGTAATGAATCCATTATTAATACAAAGTGGAGATAACTGATGAGTTAACATTAACTTCCTACTTGGCAATATTTCTAATGAATGAAACAGGATGAAAATCATTCCATAAATCTATTCATTAAAGGAAAAGCAGGAAGACCAGTAGTAAAAGCCTCAAGAACAATGAAAAAACACAACATGATTGTTCCCAAATGATCATGATACATTTTAGGGAATAACTTATCTCTGACTTGGAAATTCAGAAAAGCTATAAATTGTGGAACCATATACAATGGAGGGGGTAGCAATGGGTTTTTTAATGACATCAGTGCCGTTATGTAAAATGTACTGGGGCGCCTGGATGGCTCTGTCAATTAAGTGTCTGATTCTTGGTTTTGGTTCAGGTTGTGATCTCATGGGGCTCTGTGCTGGCAGCCTGGAGCCTGCTTAGGATTCTCTGCCCACCCTCTCTCTTCCCATCCCCCACTTATGCTGTCTCTGTCTATAAACAAACAAATAAAATGAAGTGTTTTAACAAGAAACAATTTTCCAAATCCAAGTTTACACTTCTAGTACATTTCAAAGGTACTTACTCATTTGATGATCCTGCAAAAGGTTTCATGGAACGTTTTATTGCATAAACACATCCATCCAGCCTCTTAATACACTTGTAGACTGTACCGAATTCGCCAACTCCAATTTTTTCTACCTCCAAGAATTCTTTTTCATAGCGGGAAGCCATGTTGGTTTCTCGGAGAACACATCTCTGAAATATTTTATTAAAAAATTAAAATAATTCTTTTTAACATATGAGCAATAAATTTTAGGCATATTCCTAAGTTTCTCTAAGTTTTCTTTTTTTTCAAAGAATTTTTTAACGTTTATTTTTGAGAGACAGAGAGCAACAGAGAATGATCAGGGGAGGGGCAGAGAGAGAGGGAGACACAGAATCTGAAGAAGGCTCCAGGCTCCAGGCTGTCAGCACAAAGCCCGACATGGGGCTTGAACTCACAAACCAGGAGATCATGACCTGAGCCAAAGTCTGACACTTAACCAACTGAGCCACCCAGGTGTCCCTCTCTAAGTTTTCAAAAAGACTTTCAAAACAAATCTATTGGATTCTATGTCACTATTTATTTATTTATTTATTTATTTATTTATTTATTTATTTTTGAGACAGAGACAGACAGAGCTCAAGCACAGGAAGGGCAGAGAGAGAAGGAGACACAGAATCTGAAGCAGGCTCCAGGCTCTGATCAAGCTGTCAGCACAGGGCCCAGGGCCCAACACAGGACTCAAACTCACAAACTGTGAGATCATGACCTGAGCTGAACTTGGATGCTCAACTGACTGAGCCACCCAGGCACCCCCATCAAGTGTCCTCCTTAATGCCCCTTGCCCATTTAGCCCATCCCTTCACCCACAATTACTCCAGCAACCTTCAGTTTGCTCTCTGTATTTAAGAGTCTCTTATGTTTTGTCTCCCTCCCTGTTTTTATATTATTTTTGCTTCCCTTCCCTTGTGTTCATTTGTTTTGTATCTTAAATTCCACCTATGAGTGATATACTGGCTTTTTTAATAGGCTAGGTTTTTTTCTATGTTGTTTCTTCTGTCTGGGATATCCTTCTTCTCAATATGTTTTTAGAGGTGACATACCTGCTCACAGCAAGAGCTACTATCCTCAGCTGAAAGAATGGCGGGGATCTGGGTAGAACATTTTAAGGAGGGTGGGAAGGACACCACCCTCTGACTCCTGTCTACTTGTCTCACACTCTGGATGCTAATGTTTTCATCTCAAAGTAAAGAAGCTTATGCGTGTTCACTTTACCTCCTCAAAAATCTTAGTCTGGAGAACAAAATTATCAAATTGATTATCTTAGCTTACAAGCCTAGGTAGAGCTCAAGTATAGCTTAGCAATGTCATCCATTGCCCAGCTGGTAAATAACCCCAGACACATCACTGAACTCCTTTATTAGGTTTCTCATCTAAAGTAAAGGGAGCATGATAGCAACTACTCCTCTAGGTTCTTATAAGTATCACATGAGAAAATGTGCATGTGTGCACGTGTGTAACTTAGTTCAAGGTCAAGCACACTAAATTCTCAGTAAATGGTAGCTAAAAAGACAGAAGTCTCCACAAGTTTATATGACTCTCAATCCAAATTGATTTATTTCCATGAAGTCATCATTTCTCAATGTCCCCATTAGCAAGAATTTTTTCATCTATCTTTGAGTTTAAACCATCTTGACTCCTAATACCTATTCACGTCAACATCCAATACCAATCAGCCTTCATAATCCAGATCTAGAATTTTCATTGCCCTTGGCCAATCTCAAGTTCGGTTTTCTCCCTGCCTGGAGTTTCCACAGCTACCAGCTCTCTCTCCATCGCTTCAAATAGTAACAAATTTTATAATAAAAAATAGTAATCATTTCTGCAAAATGATACCATAGAATCAGACACACCTAATTATCTCCCACAAGGAAGCCAAACTTCTGGACAGAGGCCTGAAAGCCTTCTACCAATTGCTCATCCACTACACCTTCCCAGCCTCATATCAGACACCAAAATAAGCCAGCTCACCATCCACATCAGTCCCCAACCTCAGGCCCTCCCCCTTTTGTATACTGAATAGTGAACATAGGCATGTTGTCATATTATAAACATCTTAGTGGCAATTTAAAATTGTACTGTAAATTGTAATTTATTTGGCCATTCTTTAATTATTGGACATTTAGTAGGGTTTTGTGTTTTAATTTTTTTTTTTTTTTTTTTGCTATTACAGTTAAAGCTGCAGTACTCATCTCTGGTGATAATATTTATAGTATTACTTTCTTAGGCTAGGTTATCAAATGAGGAATGCTACAAAGATTGTGAACACTATTTAAAAATCAATACGAATGGACACATTTAAGAGCTAAAATTTTACATTTAAACTTCCAGCTTTATGCCATTTTTCTCTGTCGTGTTTTTCAATTTGGGGGCCTTCATATCTTGAATTCCCTTCACTTTGCTTCTCTACCCACGAATATAGAATTTTTCCCCAAATCAAAGATAGAAGCAGTAGCCATTAATTTAAAAATGCTCCAAGGTAATGACTCAGCAATATGCAGGTCAGACACTGTCTGATGAAGTACTAACTAGCAAAGAATATAGACCCTGATGAGAGTGCAGATAAATTCAGTTGCAAGGTACATTTGTAAATCTATGAAGCTTGGGATAGGGAGGGGGGGGAAGGGAGGGAGAGAGAGAGAGAGAGAGAAGAAGAGAGGTGGTAAGATGAAGTGACCAAGTCATGACAGCAGGAACAGAGAACTATGCTCACCTTGGCTGGCAGCCCTTGATCTACATCACCTTCCCCTCGACCAGCTTCCTCACTTAAAAGAATAACAAAAAGAAGTGGTATCAGTGTAGGCTTAGCAGTATAGAGCTTGATACTCTACTAGGTTTTGGGACTGTAAGTGTAAATAAGACCATTCCTTCTCCCCTTCAGTTTATATTTGGGGACAGGGGTAAATAGAAAATGTCAATGTAAGACACTAGGAAAGAATAAGAACAAGACATCAAGGGATACTAGAGGCAACACCCAAATCATTATTTCAAGAGTAAAAGTCTTTCCCAAAAGAGAATGTGTTTCCTAGCTAAGTTTCCAAGAATGAGTAGGAATCAGCTGAGGGGCAGGAGTGGGGTTCAAGGCAAACAGAGCAGCACTGAAAAGTGGAGGTGAGAGCACACAGAACAAGTGAAACTGAGCACTCTTTTCCTGCCTCACTTCCCCTTCAACACCTATCTCCCCTGAACCTGGCTTTGCACTAGGTTCACAGGCAGACAATCAGCGTAGCAGAATAAGCTCTCACACTGGCTAAGAGATTGTCAGTGACTTTGCAATAAGCTGAAGCCTCTGACAGACATTCTCTTTGGTCTGAGCACTCGGGATCTCTAAGCAAGATTTCAGTTTCTACATAGCCAGCTCCAAATTTTTCTTCTGTGGAAGTACAGGGTAGAAATGGCAAATGGGGGAGGATGTGACACTCATGGAAGCAAATTGATGCTGGACCCTTGTGACTTAAGTCTAATAATACATTCTAATACTTCATAAAATAATAACACCACAATAAGGAAGGGAGAAACGTACTCTTACAGAAGCACTAAGAGCTTTTGCTCGAGCATCCCCACTTTCATTGCAGGAAATTCAAATTAATGGTCCTTTCTGGCTAGCTGCAGTGAGAGGTGAATCCATTAGTTGTGATGGCCTGCAAAGAATCCTCAAGAGCCAAAACCAATTCTGGGTAACAAGAGTGGACCTGGGTACTTGTGCTAAAGTCCTATTTACTTAAGATCCAGGTGATAGTATAGAGAAAACCTATTCTGGCCACAAAGCTGATTAATACAGAGTCACTGATTCCAAAAGAAACAACTCAACCTAATATTGAATGCTCTGCAAACTTCACATGGTTAGGTGTGCATTTATTTAGCTGAGTACATGTGAACACAAATGACTGGCCCATTTTAGAGGCATTTCCACTCTGTAAAAAAGCAGCATCGAAGAGACTTGGCAAAGAAATGTCCCTTAGCAATGGGCCCAATCCTTATTTGGACAATTTCTAGCATTCAGTGGCCTTGTGGAGCATGCAGTTAGGCTTTCCATTCTTGGCACCTCCAGAAGCAACACTATCTTTTTCTCATTAGCCCATCTGCCATCACCTGCAGAGAAGTTCAAATCCTTGCTCTACAGCTCGGAGTCACACAAGCTAGACTTGAAGCAGCAGTCTACTCCTTAAAGGGTGAGCTACACCTTCCCCAGGGCTAGCCTTCTGTTAACCAGAGGAGACCACCTGAATGGAATTCTGTAGCTCATTCAATCTGCCGGTGGAAGCCAGCCGTCTACTGCTTATTCTGCCCTATTCTTTTATAGAGAAGGCCCCATACAGTACGCTTCAGAATGGGGATATGCTAGAATCTCTGGGGCAAAAGCAGGTCACAAACCAGCATTAACATTTAGGAAGGAGGGGATGTGTGAACATGTTATCAACTGCATTCAAATAGAGTTCTCGTTCCTAATCTTACTTTCACACTCTCCCTTCTACTTGACCATAGTAAGATCAGTTCTCAAAAGTCAGAGGCAACAGTACACTTACAGATCTCCTCGGGTTTTCCTCTTGCCATTGGATTGAAGGAATTGTTTTCTATAGGACTCTGGTGTAAAGGGATTAATATTGACCAGAGCTGATGAGGTCATCTCATCCACATGGGGAACAGGTGTGAGCCTCAAATGCTTAGAGCCTCGGGAGGGGAGCTTCTCTGCTGAAGAGATCACGGACTGGCTCAGCAGACCCTGAATGAGAATGACAAAAAGAGAAAACAGAAGGAGTTTAGTGTAAAAAAAAAAGTTTCATATCAGCTAGTTAATATTTGAACCAAAGAATGTTATTGTTGAAAAGGAATTAGAGGTTATCTGGTTCAGTGCAAACTAGCTGCATTGTAACTGGTCCTGTTATGAAAAATAAAGATTCCTGGTCTTCCTCTAGGTATTCCAATTCAAGGAATCAATACAGGAGTCTGTACTTTTGTTAAGCTCCACTGCCTTGCCCTGGGCAATTCTGATGACCAGTTATGAAAAATACCAACTCTACTTCTACTGCTAACTTTTTAAATGCTATATGCTCAAGCTTAGACAAACAAAAAGGACTCTAGAAGACCTGGTCTTTCTCAGGGTTTACTTTAACTCTCCCTCAATCATTCATCCAAAGGTTAGTTTGGTGCCTACTAATTAGCAGATGCTGGGCTAGATGCTGAGGCACACAGAGGTGAATTCCATCTCTTAAGGAATGCACAGTCCATTGGCCAACAACCCATCAATCTTGCAGAAATATTCACTTCGTACGGGGAAGATTTCATAGACTACCTAAACATGGAAGAAGTTTCCAGTTCCACTAAAAATGTAATACCAAATGAGAAGAGTTCCATAAAATGGGGTAAAGACCTTAAAAAACAATCATCTGAGCTTTGTAGAGGTTATAACCAGCATACCAACAAGTAGGAAAGTGTGCTGAACTTACCACTCCAAGTGGGGTATAGTAAGAGAACCTAACCTAACCAGAACTAAACCAAAGACCGAGGTGACAGGCCAAAGACAAAGAATCCTGAGGAGACAATAGAATGTCATTATAACCTAAGTCAAGGACCAGAGGAATAGCTGTGTTATGGGTCTCCAAGAGCATAACAGTAGTCACAGGGCCATGATATAACCTCATAAGCATTGTACTGTGGGGTTTTTTCTAAAAGAATGCCATTATTTGACAGTCTCTGCCCATGGCTTTCAGAGTAGAAGCAGAAGCTAGACTATAACGTGATTCACTGTATAAAAATGTAATTCAAGAATGTATGGATACAAAGAATGAATATGGAGATTAGAAATCCAAAATGATAAAAGCAGAAATGAAGGAAACTACGGAGTACACTCGGTAACCTAAAGCTTTTTTTTTTTTAACATGAAGAAAAAGATCGTTGCTGGAGTCAAGTTTTTATAAGGGTTTTATAAGAATTTATGGGATAAACAATCCTGGGGCTATTGTCAGACAAAGCTATCAATGATAAACTCACAATTTTCCTGTAAGTGTATTATAGGACAGAGGAGTACTTGCTCACAGTACGTACAACTGTACTGTATTTCTCAATTGTCTGGGTGACTCAGGCAATGAAAATAGCATTACAGTAAATAAGTCCCTGAGAAACAGTTTTTTTGTTGATGATGATGATCATAATGATGATGATTATATGGAAAGTAAAATGTACCCATCATATATGAAACAGTGGGGCATCCACATACCTAGAATGATGCAATTCTGGTGGCCACACTTCAAGGATAACAAAAAGAGCCTAGACAGTTTCCGACAAAAGGAAGGAAAAGGGTCCACATCAGAGCAGACAATATCAGAATTCCTAATCTGGAGAATGAAGGCCGATAGATTTTTTGAGCTCCACTTGCGATACAGGGTAATAAATGAATTATATTAACATGGATTTTTATTCCCAGAATAATAGAATTATGAGTAATTCTTTTGGAAAAAAAGTTCCAAAAGAACTTAGTTTGGAACAAGGCTTATGAAAGGAAGTTCTGCCTAAATGTAGGACAGGTTGAAGATTTCTGGAAAGATGTCCAGATTGAAAGTATAAATGTGTTCTGGGGAGTATAGCTAATTCTAGAAGCAACAGCTCTGTTACGGAGGATAGAGGGAAAGGAAAATTGACGAATACCTCCCACCTTAAAGACACAACATCATAGGGTCTCAGGACTTGGAAAAACTTTAAAGGCCCAGTTGGTACAATCAGTCCCCTGATGCCTGAATCCCTTCTACAGAGTCCCTACCAAGTGATCAACTAGTGTTCAGTGCATTTAGCCACAGGGACCTACTGCCTCCTCAGGAAGCTCTTCTATTTCTAGGTAGTTCCTCTAGGAAGTCTTTATGGTGACCTGAAGTCACTTCATAGGATTTCTAGTCTTATCCCTCGGGCAAGGCTGAACTAAGTCAATGCTCCTTTCCTCTGCATCCTTGTCTTTAGTAAGAACACCACTGATGATCAGTGTCCCCCCCCCCTTCTGAGCCAAACGATATTCCTCATAAAGTGTGCATTCTTCAGTAGCATTTCCAGTCTCCCTCCCAAGCTCTGTTCTTTTCCTGCCCCTTAAATCTTGGCATTACCAGAATTCCTAACTTGGACCGCTTCTCTTCTTACTCTGGCACCCAGGCTACTTGAGCTTATCCGCACCCAAGGCTTCAACAACTTCCAAAATGCTAATGATATCCAAATTTAGGTTTCCAATTTAGTTTTGTTCTCTTGCATTCCAGACCCACTTACCCAATGATTTATAGGACATCTCTGCTTTCTCCAAACCTGTACATCCTCTAGCATCAACTATCTTGATTCAAGGTGTGATCTATTCAGTCAAACAAGGTAGAAGCCTCACAAGATCCTAAATCCCTCCTTTTCCCCTCAACTTTTCCATCAAGTTGATGAGAGAACAAAAGGCAAGCTAAGGTCTATTCAGACCAAGAAATTCATATAGCCCAGGAACAAGGGTACTGAAAACAAACACACAGAACTGGCTTATTAATAATGAGGGGAAAATCTTTATACCCAAAAATAACCAATGGAAGGTAATATAGGATTTACATCAGGCTACTCATTTGGGCAAAAATGCTTTAAAACGTTGAGTTAAAAATATATTTGATGGAATGAATTTAACAACTACAATAAAACAAGTCTGCCAATCCTGTACTGTCTGTGTACAAGTAAATCTGGAAGGCGCAGTCCATACCCCCTTCCCTTCTGACATTTTTTTTTAATTTATTTCTGAGAGAGAGAGACAGTGTGAGAAGGGGAGGGTCAGAGAGAGAGGGAGACACAGAATCTGAAACAGGCTCCAGGCTCTGAGCTGGCTGTCAGCACAGAGCCCGACGCGGGGCTCGAACCCACAAACCGTGAGATCATGACCTGAGCCGAAGTCGGCTGCTTAACCAACTGAGCCACCCGGGTGCCCCCTCCTTCCCTTTTGAAGCCAGTGGAAAGGCATGGAATATATCTGGAGAGGACTGGCAACTTGAGTTCACACAAATGCCTCTGTGCAAAGGCTAGCTGTTTCTATTAGGGTCTGTTGAGATTTTCACTGGATAGATCGAGGACTTTCCATTTAAAACTGAAAGAGCCTCAAAAGTCACCCAAGTTTTGTTGCAAGAAATTATTCCTAGATTTGCCCTTCCACAATCCCTCCAAAGCGATAATAGTCCTTATGTTACTGCACAAATAACAAGTAGTAGAAGCTTTAAAAATGAAATATTTTCTACATTCAGCCTGGCATCCACAATCCTCTGGAAAGGAGGAGAAAGCTCGTTATACTTTAAAACGACACCTTGCTAAGCTTAGTCTGGAGACCCAAGAAAACTGTGATATTCTCTTACCAGTAGGACGTCTCAGGATGAGGACTGCTCGAATACAACCTCTAGGACTCAGCCCTTTGAGTTGTTATATAGAAGACCATTCCATACAATGGACCAGTTATTGGATGAAGGTTCTAATACTTATTTTTCACTCAAGGCTGGTTTAATTCATAAGTTACTTAATGAATATTAAGTATTCATTATGCTAAGTTTCACTGATCACATGCTCCTGAAATCTGATTTAACTATAACTGGAAGTCCATCTCACTTAAGCCCCAGAGATGTGATTTATTTAAAATATTGGAAGTCTAATACATCAGTGGCCTTATATCCAAAATGGAAAGGTTCAGGGGCCCCCTGGGGGACTTGGATGAGTGCTGACTCCTGATTTCAGCTCAGGTCATGATCTCACAGTTTGTGAGATCGAGTCCTAGGTCAGGCTCTGCGCTGTCCTCGCAGAGCCTGATTGGGATTCTCTGTCTCCCTCTGTCTCTGCCCCTCCCCTGTTCATGCACAGACACATGCAATTGTTCTCTCTCTCTCTCTCAAAATAAATAAACTTATTTCAAAAAATAGAAGGGTCTATATTGGGTCATATTACGTACTCCCACTGCAGTACAGTTAGAGGGACACTCTTCCTGGGCTCATATCTAGAATAAAACCTGTACATCCTTCACAGAAAACCGATGAGCAAACTGACATGCCTTCTCACTCTTGTGAACCTGTAGAAGATCCCAAACTCCTCTTCAAATGACAATGAAGATCTTCATTACCAACCACAGAGATACTTCTTTGCTGTCCACAGTGGACCCAGCTACCTCTGCCTTTCGTAACTTGCCTATATGTTCCCCAACTGAACAATGTTGGCCCATAGGTAGAGACATCTATATGCCCCTATTCAACAGGACAATGCTACAAAGATGAGACCTTCTTCCTCCAACAATCTTAAAGATTTAAGGGTCAGGTTGTTCGGGGGGGGGGGGGGAAATGATGAGAAAACAAAAAGCAAGCTGAAAGCCAAACACGAGCTGACACCCCACAACTCTCCCCTTTCCCCCTACTTAAAGTGGGATATATAACATTCCTCAGGCACTAGTAACTGCCTAAGAACAAAGGCAAGGGAAAAACAAATGGTCAGTTGATAAGATCACAGCCACATAGGACACGAAATTCCACTACAGTTTGTTAACTGTCTTAATGATTTGCAAGAATAACACAATAATAAATCTCCAGAGACCTACAGATTCCTATAGGGCTTTCCTGGAACCCTAACATTACCTTCACCTCCATAGGATGGAAAACCCTATATAATCAGTCACTCCTCACAATCATAATGCAGCTCTTTCTGCCCATGGGTCTTGTCCCCATGCTGTAATAAAAACATCTTTTTGCATTGTACAATGTCTCAAAAATTCTTGACCATTGAGCTCAACAATCCCACTTCAAAGTCACTTACCAAATCCTAAACATCTCTCAATTTCTCAATGTCCACCACTGACCTCATTCAGGCCTTTCTCCTTTGTCAACCAATTTGTTAAAAATACTGCTCTCCCTCAAGGTCTCTCCCACAACATGCCAGCCTTCACATAGAGGTCAGTTTTTCAAAAAGACCTCTGATCAAAACCATTTGATGACTGCCTCAAAGCTCTCAAGATGAAATCTTGGGGGCACCTGGGTGGCTCAGTCAATTAAGCGTCCGACTTCGACTCAGGCCATGATCTCACAGTTCAGGAGTTTGAACCCCAAATTGTGCTCCATGCTAACAGTGAAGAGCCTGGAGCCTGTTTAAGATTCTGTGTCTCCCTCTCCTCAGCCCCTCCCCCGCTTGCCCTCTGTCTCTCTGTCTCACTCTCAAAAATGAACATTAAAAAATTTGCTTAAAAAAGGCAAAATCAATCTAGCTCCTAGCTACCTACTCTGGCCCCACTGCCTGCACCCTCTCACGTACAGGCCCCTGTCACTGAGTAACATGCAATTTCTAGGTGTGACATGATCTTTTCCCTCTCAACTCACTAGATGCTTTTCCCTTCGCTTCAAGTTCCCATTCCCTTTTTCTTTACCTGGATCACTCCAACTCATCCTTGAAGACTGCTCTCAGGAAAGGCATTCCTGATCTTGAGACTTAATTCCCAATCATTTTTCAGCATGCCTGATCCGAACTTTATGGTTTCTGTTGTTTATCTGTATTCATTTTACGGGCACTTTTTGATGCAGTGAATGGCTTGCCAGCAGAAGGTCTGATATCAACATGCTCGGTTTTAAGTGAATGAATGGAAATATACATACCATGTTCCATATCCTTCCCGTGTAGTCTTGCTCAGAGCCATGTTCTTTCAGCCCACTCTCCACCTAATTTACATACATCAAAACCACTCTGGAAGCACCTGTCATATAGTGTCTATACGCACACCCCCCACTGTCTCTCTGCTGATTGTAAGCACTTTGAGGGCAGAGATTAGGTCTTGTGCTCCTTGCACACACTAGCTTCTCAAAAAAAAAATAAAAGGATTCTATTTTTCAATGGAGACCATTGAAAAACCCACAGTGGGCACCTAAGCATATTAAAGCAGTCGGTCTACAATACAGACAAGAAGCTTAATACTCCCTGGTAGACATGGTGCGCATACTTAGCAGGAACTATAGGGACCTGCTGACAGTAACTGTGCTACAATCAGAAGCACAGATGTTGTTCTGATGGTCTTAAGTACCTCAAGCTGAGCCAGCAGAAAGCGGAGCTAAAACCAGTGCTGAGACTCACACACCATGGCACTAGTCTGTCAGTGGTAACCCTGCCCCAACCCTGGATTTAAGGACGTGTAGATATAACAGGAGAATAATCACAGCAAGAATAAAGGACAAAGCTAACTACTTGAGGCCTTTGCCTATTTGCCCTGTCCAGCTTATAAAGAAGTATCAACAAGTTACCTCTTTGCTCACATAGAAGAGCCTGCCTCTCACTAGTCCGAGGAGAGGTAGGGACTTCTGGGAAGGCAGCAGCAAAGATATGTGAATATGTTCCAATAGTGAATGTGAACATTCTTTTATTAGGACATATTGGTAAATAATTACATAAAGTAGAGCCAGTTGGCGTAATGGAAAGAACAGTAGTAGACTGAGACCAAAAGATTAGGTTTCTAGTCCTGCCTGGGATGAGATTGGATGAGCCAAAAGCCAGCTGATCTCTTTTTTTTTTTTTTTAATGTTTTATTTATTTCTGAGAGATGGAGACAGCGTGAGCAGGGGAGGGTCAGAGAGAGAGGGAGACACAGAATCCAAAGCAGGCTCCAGGCTCTGAGCTAGCTGTCAGCACAGAGCCCGATGCGGGGCTCGAACCCACGAACCGTGAGATCATGACCTGAGCCGAAGTTGGATGCTTAATCAACTGAGCCACCCAGGCGCCCCCAGCTGATCTCTTGAAACCTTAATCTTCTTGTTTGCAGAATACACAGTAGAGCCCTAGATCTTAATATTACTTCCAGTTTCTGCTTGGGATTCTCTCTCTGCCTCTCTGCCCCTCCTTCGTTCTCACGCGCTCATGCACATGCACCCCACCCTCTCTTTTTCAAAATAAACAAACATTTTAAAAAAATTTTCCTTTGGTTCCAATATTCTTTAACTAGGAATTTCCCCCCCCCCCACCCCCAAGATTTATCTGTGGCCTATACCAAAGAGTTGCTGACATGAATGGTTTTGAGAAGACAGCTAGCAAGGCACTTAGTTCTGTTTTCTGGGAACGTTGAACTCTTCTTCTTTTTTACCAATAAGTACATAACTGAGGAGATACATAGCCTGTGAGCAAATCTGTCAGATACACATAAACAAACACGTCCTCCTTCCCCATCAACAGAACCAAAGGTGCACAGATCTTCGGGACTTGGGTCCCCTTTCCTCCACAACTTACTTACTTTGGGAGTGAAGGGGCTCTCACAATGCAGCAGCTTGCTCCTGCCATCTGGTGGGGCTGGTGACCCAGGACATTTGCGACAGTGTGACACAGGAGTCCTCGGACCCTCATCTGGACTCATCATGTCTTTTTCCTGAAACGTGCCGACTTCACGGAGGCTGTTGGGGGAAGGTCTGGGAGTTGTGCACTTTGCCTCTGACTCCTGAACTTCAGACTTGTCTGGGGTTCGGCTCTGGGCCTCGCTGCTCTCTTGTTCCTCCTTCTGCCCTTCATGCTCACCCTCTTCTTCACAGCGGGAAAAGTTTAACTTCTGCTTTAGTTCCTTATTAATACCGCCGTCGTCCATCGCAGCCAGAGAGCTTTACGGCACAGGCAGGGAGGCCTATCAGAAGGGAGCACTAGAGAGCTGGAGAAGTAAGGAGGAGAAAAGAACATAAGCTGGCAAGGCTCCCAATTTTAGTCTGTCTTTCCTTCTGCCCACCAAGAGCTACACAGAGGCACACCATTAGTTTACTCCCTTAAGTACCACATATCTGTAAGACCTCAGCTTATCCCTATTTCCATTCTGATTAAAGAAAGCTCCAGTGTCTCTTAGAGCAATTAAGTCCAATTTATGTAGAGAATCCTTCTGGATATCCCACATCGTCTCCCTGAACCCATGGGCTACAAAATACTGGTGACATAGTTGGATCCCTTTAATTTAGCATGGCTTTAAAAATACCCATTAGCCAATTCGGGAACAAGCTCGTTATTGGAAAGAAATGATTTTCACTCTTTTCCACCTACCGTTTAGAAATACCAGACTCTCCTCTCTCCCCCACCTACCACCCAGTGGCTACCAGCAGCTAATTAGAACTCAGCATCACCAGGATATCATAATCATCCTTAAATGGTCTCCTAACTTATCTTGGCTGGAGTTCATCTCCCCACCAGAGAGAGAGCTTAGATTTTTGCTGAGCACACCTGCCCTAATTCAGGCATCTCACATCATCCACCCACCCCCAGGTATCAGCGGTTAAAACTTTTTGGGAATAGTTTTTTTTTAAATTTATTTTTGAGAGAGAGAGAGAGCAAGCGAGCAGGGGAGGGACACAGAGAGAAGGAGACACAGAATCTGAAGTAGGCTCCAGACTCTGGGCTGTCAGCACAGACCCTGATGCGGGCTCGAACCCATGGACCGTGAGATCATGATCTGAATGGAAGTCAGATGCTTAACCGACTGAGCCACCCAGACGCCCCCTAGGATGAGTTTTCAAACTGACAAAAGAAAGCCTAGAAAAGATCACTGACAGAAGCAGGTTTGTATCAATTGAAAATGGCAATTACTTTGTCCCCAAACACCTTATTTCGTAAAAAATAATAAATAAATATATTTTTTTTACTGTTTAACCTACATCATTTAATTTCTTTCCCAGAGAGGCCCTCATGGGAAGAGTAAAAAAAATCTTTGAAGAAAAGAAAAGCCATCCGTATCACTTTATAGGAGAAACCGTGTGAAAGGCAATCCATGAAAAAGGAAAATGATATACATGAGCCCTTCTGTAGCTTCAGGAGACTCTGGAAGTCCTGGGCACGTGGAATTATTTACACATTAAATGTGGGCCCAAAGAGAGAGGTGCTGAGGGTAGTTTGATCTCAACCTAAACAAATTTAATTTCTCTCCTCTTAGAGTCTTCGGTTACTCGTTGCCCATCACCTCTCTTCCATTTCCCCTCTTTTTATCAATCCCTCCACACCTTTCTCCTCTCTCGGCCTTTCCCATTTCTGACCCAAACTCTTGAGAATGTTAATCCAAGTGAAATGAACTGGGAGGATGTGAAAGTATTTTTCCAGCTAAAAGCCTTCTCCTGCTCCAGCTTTTTATAGATGTGCACACTGGCTGATCCTTTGCCCTTCCCTAGGCCGTCCCACCCATGCAAACCTTCCCAAATCATTCCCTGGGGTAAATAATACTGCCTGTAGCATACAGAAGCTCACAGGTCCCCTCTCTCAGGGTTTTGCCATCCCAGAGGGGTCAGAGACATTGGCATCATCAACAGGGAAAGGAGGACTAAGGTTATAAGGAAAGAAATTGCTATTTTTTTTAAATTTTCTTTTTTAATTTCTAGGAGAGAGAGAGAGAGAGAGAGAGACAGCGTGAGCAGGGGAGGGTCAGAGAGAGAGGGAGGGTCACAGACTGAAACAGGCTCCAGGCTCTGAGCTGGCAGTCAGCACAGAGCCCGACGCGGGGCTCGAACCCATGAACCGCGAGATCATGACCTAAGCGAAAGTTGGACGCTTAACCGACTAAGCCACCCAGGCGCTTGGAAAGAAATTGCTATTAACTGAGATTCTGGATTAAGGAGTGAATTTCTTGTTCACACATCAGCAGGCCATGTGATATTATTCCTTCCCTACAGCCTTGATGTTGACCAGCATTCCCATCTCAGGCCATGGCCATTCTTGCCTGTCCAGGCTATCTGGAAGCTGGCTCTGCTCTGAAGCAGGATAGGATTCACCCAAAGCACTCTGAGCATATCACAGGCCTGCAGGCAGACCAGGGGGTGGCTGTTTTATGGGGTGTTAACTAGATAGACCTCCTTGGACTTTACCATCAGCACCTCCCCTTTCCTCTTGGCCTTGCTAGAATTCTCAGCCTTATTTCTGACCACACTGCTTACTTAGGGAGGGAGCTGTGCCGTCATGATGGTTGAGGTCCCATGTCATCAGTGGCGACTTTGTTAGAAACTTGTGCCATTCACCTGTCACTGTCACATATTGTCACTTGGGCAAATGGTCATACTAAGGGTTCAGAATAAGAAAGGTATAATAACAAGTACAAAAAGATACTCCCAATTTGAAAAGGAGAACTAGGCATTTGCTGACCTTGATAGCCCACAGCCTTACTATTTGGGGTGTCATACCTTACTCTTATCCTTTGTTCTCAGTTTCTGCACTTTATAAAAAATCCTGTCTTTGCTTCACTGCGTGGTGATACCCTAGACAGCTATCCCAGGCTTCACATCATGAGATGAGGTGTCAAAAGGGGACCCCAGGTAATCTGTGGCAAGAGGGGAATGCCTGACACATAGTGGGTGTTCCTTACATTGTTTTTGAATAGATTTTGCACTTGGGAAAGTAAACTTAATATATCTCAGTTTTACTTAAAGTACTCAGAGTTTGGGGCACGTGGGTGGCTCAGTTCGTCAAGTGTCTGACTCTCCATTTTGGCTCAGGCCATGATCTCATGATTCGTGAGTTCAAACCCCACGTGGGGCTCTGTGCTGATGGTGCAGGGCCTGCTTCAAATTCTCTCTCTCCCTCTCTCTCTGCCCCTTTCCTGCTCTCTCACACACATTTTCTCTCTCTCTCTCTCTCTCTCTCAAAATAAATGAATCAACTTAAAAATAAATAAATAAACAGGGACTCCTGGGTGGCTCAGTTGGTTAAGTGTCCGAACTTGACTCAGGTCATGATCTTGCGATCTGTGAGTTTGAGCCCTGCATTGGGCTTTGTGCAGTCAGCGCAGAGCCCCCTTTGGATCTTCTGTCCCTCCCTCTCTCTCTCTCTCTGCCATCCCAGAGCTTGCACTTGCTCTCTCTCTCTCAAAATGAATAAACATTTTTTTAAAAAGGAGAAAACAATAAATAAATAAATGAATAAAATACTCAGCCTTTTACTTTTTAAAAGTTTGAATATTTTTCTTACTGTAGCATGGTTGCTGCACTAGAGGAAACATCTCATGATGTTCCCAGGAGTAAGATGTAAAAGGAAGAAGCCAGCTTTGCACCTCAGAACTAAGATCCTGAAACCCTGTGCTTGGAAGAAGCCATCTCACACCGCTGAGTGACGAGAAAGTGCCTAGACCCAGAGATCCACTCATACCACACCTTGGTGCTGAGGCCTTTGAAACACCAACGGGAAGAACAGAAGCAGGAAAATCTGTCCATTCAAAATGGTTTCAAAAAGGTGGAAAATTGTATTGACCTTCGGGGTAGACTGCTCCTATGCAGAAGTAAAGCTAAGGCCGTGGAAAATGAGATATTTGTTTGAGAGTCTATGGCTTCAAGGAAGGATATGCTGTCTTCATTGTTCCCTCAGGAGCGAGAATTGTAAGAAATGCATGAACAAACCAAAGTGAAGCTCTCTAGCACATTATTTATTGAAGACTGAATTAAGACTGAGTCATTCCAGACTCTGAAAAAACACCAGTGTTGGGTTATGGTACATTTAATGAGTCTGCCCCATTGGGAACCATTGGGAGGTCTGGGTTCCCAAGCAAGAAAGGGAGATTTTTACCATGAGGCTTGCTGGGAAGCTGGCGGGCTCCAGAACAGGAAGTGAAGACCTGAGGAGTGGCCAAAAGCGACTTTCTGGGTCTCCAGCCTATTAGGCCTGGGCTCTGAAGACCGGAGGCAAACCTCCGGAGGAACTCCAGGGTGGTAGAGGGGAAAGTTGGCCTTTTTCGCCAGAATGTACCCTGTGAGGCAACAGTGCCACAATCCTTGGGCCTGTGGAGCTTGTCGACTTGGAGAGGGATTCTCTCCAACTCGCTGAGGAAACCAAGCAGACTAGACAGTATCTCTAAGGACCCTGCCCATGTCAGCCTCATAGTCTTCTCTGTTCTCCTCTTGCTCAGTCTCTCATCACAACTGGAAGTGTTGCTTCATCCCTGAAGGGGAGAGTTTGCAGTAAGTTAGAGAAAAGTGGAATATGCTCATCATACATCATATGTCACCAGCTCCCAGGACAAATCCATAGCAGCAGTGACAGGAGGTGTAGACCGGAGCAGCTGCCCTGGGTGTGGGCCCATTGCGGCACAGGTCTCAGATGCTCCCGACTCCTAGAGCAGCCCGGGGTGGCCAGCAAGACCAGAAGCCTTGGAGGGGGACCTTCTCTTGACCTCACAGTGAATCTAGTGATAATTATATAAATCATTAACAATATATTTTGCCAGCACCAAATTTCATGTTTCAAAGTGCACTACAACTATATCTACTAAGTAGCATTGGTAGCAGAACAGAATTCCAAGGAAAGATTGTGGGGTAAGTAAGATAAAGCCTGGAGGCCATTCTATTTTTTTATGTTTCTTTTCTTATTTTGAGAGAGAGAGAGAGAGAGGCAGAGATAGAGGGAGAGAGAGAATCCTAAGCAGGCTCTGTGCTGTTAGCACAGAGCCCGATGCAGGGCTTGAACTCATGAACTGTGAGATCATGACCTGAGCCGAAATCAAGAGTCAGACACTTCACTGACTGAATCACTCAGGCGGCCCATCCTGGAGGGCATTTTAAAGCCTCATTAATACTTTTCTCCTTGTTTAGCTTATCCTTATGGAAATGTTAAAGCATGCCGAAAGTAGAGAAAATACAGGACCATGAGTCTTGTTGTATCAGTAATGTAGCTTCAAAAATTATGTGCATTTACACAGTCTTGCTTCGTTTATATCTGCAATTTTATTGGGGGCGTGGGTGCTGGGGTATTTTAAAGTAAATCATTGATAAGATATGCTTTCATTCATGAAGACATTGGTGCCATTAGTAAAAACCCTCAGATTAATCTATTCTCTTCAAATCTACTATCAATCTACATGATGAATAAATCAGATTCTAATAAACTGCTTCTCTTGCCAGAGCTTCCCATTTGGTAAAACTAGAAGATGTCCATCAAAATAGCTGTTACAGCAGAGACACACAATTCACAAGACATGGGATTCTCCTTAGAACAAGCACAGATTGCTAACCTGACATCCCAATAATTTAGAGACCATTGATGTGCTGTCCATATTTTAAGGGGCAGATATTTTGAAACTACGGTATAGACTCATTAGTCTGATCTGTTCCCTATTACCCACAGTTGGGAGAATTTATGTGGCACTTGGCCATTTCCAGATTCTCCAAAGTTAGAACAGATGGGTTGCCTTTGTGATCTAGTCCAAGACCATCTCTGCCGCCACAGAGGTTAGATGTCTCCCCGTTTCTCTCTCACACACACATACTCACTCACTGCTTTATGGGAAGGAATTTGTAGGACTGGAAAAGAGCAGGATCTGCTGTGTCCCAATCTTGACTTACCATCTCATCTCTCTGCTCCCAGGGCTGGGCTACTAACTAGGTCCAACATCCCCAGCCACTTCTTCATGCTTCTGATCCAATTATAAGATCCCCACATTGAAGTCTTACCTTCCTAAAACAAAACAAAGCTAACATTTGATGATTTGGGGGAAGTGTGATCAGGAAGAATTAAAGCTCTTCCACAGAGGGTAACCTCCAGAAACTCTAAAGATGGAAACTATCAGAAGTGGCAGTCTCTGAGTCAGGGAGAAGGGGTGCGGGAGGGTTGGAGGAGAAGGAGATTGCTGCTCACTCTGTGTCATGTGCAATTTGATTATTTAATCTTTGCCATGGAGATCTACTTATTAGAATGTTAAAATAATATCTAAGAATTTAAATGGGCGCCTTAACTCAGTCAGTTAAGTGTCCCACTCTTTGATTTCGGCTCAGGTCATGATCCCAGGGGCCTGGGATCAAGCCCTGCATCGGAGTCCATGCTGGGCGTGGAGCCTGCTTGGAATTCCCTCTCTCCCTCCCTTTCTGTCTCTCCCCCATCTGCGTACTCTCTCTGTCTCTAAAATAAATTAATAAACAAATAAATAAAATTTAAATGAAAATAATATATATATATATATATTTTTAACTGGTCCATAAAGTGCTTCAATCACTCTGCCCGCCCCTCTGCATCTCCTGACCTCTGAACGCTGCAGGTCCCTGGGTTCAGTCTCCCCTGCTTTTTTCTCTGTGCACACTCACTTCTTGGAACAGCATGCAGCCCACGGCTGTAAGCCCTCCACAACCCAGTGACCCCCGAGTGTACATCTGCATCACGGACCTCTCTCCTGAAGCTTGGCTCTGCAGCTGCCGAATCTGGGCCCCCTGTGGGTGTCCAGTAGGGAATCTCTGTCTTAACATGGCCAAACCCACACTTTCGACCTCACCAGCCAAACCTGCTCCTCCCACAATTTTTTCCTTTCTCTGTAAATGGAAACATGCCGAACATCTGAGCATCCATAAGTAATCACTGACTGCTCTCTCTACACCCCTGCGACCCGTCTAGGAAAACCCCCCATCAGTTCCCCGGGCTCCTACTGCCCGCCCCCCCACCCTCCTTGCTGGCCTCACTTCAGTCTATTCTGCAACAGTAGCCAAGGGTCCTTCTGAAAGAGGCCTGTACTCACATCCTTCAGGGCCTCCCGTCTCACTGGGAGTACGGAGCCAGCTCCTGCTCAGAGGCCCACGGGCCAGGGGACCCGCCCCACAACCTGTCTGGCTCCAGAGCGCTCGCTGTTCCTCCAGACACCAAAATCTTTCCCTGTGTGTGTCACTCAGCCCCTGGCTTCCTCCCAGTGTCATTTGTCAGCGAGGCTTCCCTGTGTGTCTCCCCATCTGACCCCCAGTAGAATCTACACGCCATCAGGACTGGAAATTAACTTTTGCCTGATGCCTCCAATTACCCGGAACAGGGTGTGATGCACAGCAGGTGCTCTGAATCAAGGTGTGGCCCCGTATTCTATGTAGCCTCATGGTGGACACTACTCACTACTGCAGAGTAAATACCTTTTATGAGGTTTCAAATTTTAGGTTCCCAACTACATTGCAAATTCCAGAGGCCTAAAAGGGAGGGATGTGTTGGTTCTAAGTAACAGTAATTTTGACTCTCTCTTCATTTTATTAATCCCTAACCACTTCTGCCTCAACCAGAGCTTAGCCGATGTGGTACATGATTTATTGTGCTTTCAGCTTGGGTCAAACCAGCGCGTGCCTGCAGCACAGGTGATCTGGAAGGAAACAGCGCAGGCAGGGCTGATGTGCAGCTAACGTGGTCTAATGAAGACAGTAGACGTTAGGAAGGCAGGAGTCTGGACCACATCAGGTTCCCCAGGACGTCTCTGGATGCCCTGAGCTCTGGGTCCTCAGGATGGGTGGGACTTAAGTTCACAGGACAGATAAGGGTACAGATAGTCCTTAGACCATTAGGAAGATTGTTTCTTCAAGCCCTTTATTCACATTCTTAATTTCACCCTCTTACACCTCAGCTTGTCCCACAGTGGACTCTTGTCTGGACCACTAGTATTCGCTCTGGTCAATTAACTATGCAGTTTGATCATGGAGGTAGTATAAACTGTTCCTTACCTGGATGGAAGACGATTCCTCGAAGAGAGAATGGAGTGGCTTAGTTATATACAGATATTGGTTCCTCTCCAGTAAATATGTAATTCTCGGGCAGTTTGGATGAAAAAGCTCACAGGGTTTTTTTTAAACTGGATAAAATTATTTTTAAATAATTCTCATGTGGGACAATAATTGTCAAAGAAACAGCTGAAGACTTTCTTAAGGGTAGAGAACACTAAGTCTCCAAAAAACTTAAAACTTATGAAACTTGTAAGAATAGTCACATCAATGGTGAAGAATACATAAATTAGTGAATATCAGGAGTTTAATATTGGAATTTCAAGGGGAATTATAAATCAGAGGAATTGAAAGAATGTTTTAATAAGTGGTATAGCAATTATTGATTAACTGTTCAAGAAAAATTTTAGACTCTCACTTCATATCACATATCAATATAAACATGGATTAGATTAAGGAATCAAAAGTGGAAAACCAACATATAAATAACTAAAAGAATGAAAGTGAATATTGATAAAATTTCTGGGTAGGGACCAACTTTCTAAATGTCCAAGCAACATAAGAAATCACAAAAAGAACTGATAAATTTGACAACGTAAGATTTAGAACTTCTAAATTTCATAAAGCAATTAAGCGGCACTGAAGTCATATAATAAATTGTAAAAGGCACTGAAGTCATATAATAAATTGTAAATAATATTAATAAAAATTATGCCAGACAAAAGATTAATACTATTACTGTATTAAAAAACTCGTGTAAATTGATAACAAGAGCACAAAAACCCGAGAAGTGAGGAAAAGGCATCATGAACAGAAAATACACCTAAAAGGAACCACAAATCACCAACATATATTTTGAGAACATGATTAGATTCAGTCACAAAATGTTAACTTAAAAACAAAATGCCAAGGGGCACCTGGGTGGCTCAGGCCATGATCTCATGGCCTGTGAGCTGGAACCCCACGTTGGGCTCTGCACTGACAGTATGGAGCCTGCTTGGGATTCTCTCTCTCCCTCTCTCTTCGCCCCCAACCCTCTGAAAATAAATAAATTTTTTAAAGTGCCACATTCATCTGACAAATCGGCAAAAAGTACTTTTAACAGCGATATCTAATTGCGGCAAAATGAAATGGATACCCTTATACACCCGTGAATGAACAATTTGTCAGTATTATTAAGAACCTTAAAAACACATGGGACGCCTGAGTGGCTTAGTCGGTTAAGCGTCCGACTTTGACTTAGGTCATGGTCTCGCGGTTCGTGGGTTCGAGCCCCGCGTTGGGCTCTGTGCTGACTGCCAGCTCAGAGCCTGGAGCCTGTTTCAGTCTGTGACTCCCTCTCTCTCTGACCCTCCCCTGCTCACGCTGTCTCTCTCTATCTCTCCTAGAAATAAATAAAACATTTAAAAAAAAAAAAAAGAACCTTAAAAACACAAATACATTTTAACCCAATATTGCTGCCTCTGGCCATCTGTCATACATAAGTCAACAACCTGAAAAGCTGTGTGTACCTACCCTGTCTGTCTCCCCTCCTTCTATATTTCATTTCTTGCCTGATAGCTGCCTTCCCTGCCAGGCTATAAGCCTGATGAGAAAGGGTATCTGCCTTCTTCATAGCTGCCCCAGTACTGTGTGCAGAGCTCAGCATATAATCGGTAGTGCTAGTTCAGAGTGAAATTTGGCCCACACTTCAGGCACAACAAAAAGGGGAAGGGTTTGATTGCCCAGCAAGGAGAAAATGGTTAAGTAAGTTTTCAAACATACACACAATGGGAACCATTAAAATGATGCATGCAAAATATTGCTAATAAGATAGGAAAATATTCACCGTCTGATGTTAAGGGGAAAAACTGATATATGGTATGATTGCAACATAAACCCAGATAACTTTTCATTATATCATGTATTTTAAGATACAGCATTATTTTTACTTGCCACTAAGAACTTTAAAATGCCTCAGATGAGGGGTTGAGCATCACACCCCACATACACCTATGGCAAAGAAACCTCCCACATAGACAGGGCAAGGCAGGGAAGCTTGTTGGTCATTGGCTGGAGGGAAGAAAAACATGTCACCCAAGAATTTGCACTATAAGCCGGTGTTTGCGCTAGCTGGCATTTTGAATTTACGCTACCAGCGCGGTCCAAAGGATCTCAGGCAGAGGACTCAAAGTAGTCTCCGGTTGGCAGTGCCTCCAGATGGCTGACAGAAGTAAACACAAATCTCCTTGTGAGAACTCGATCTCAGTGGGGCTGGCAGTCACCATAGCAATGCTGGCAAGTGAGAAGCTGCACCCCAGAACTAGCGAAATAAGATAGGCAACATCTTAACAGTGGCCAACCCAGTGGTGAGACTATAGATCAAATTCACTTTTATATACTCTATTTTATATCCATTACATGTTTTATATCTTCTAGATATATAATGTAGATATGTTTAGTATTGGGGGAAGTAAAATAATTTTATTTTAAAATTTAGATATATCGCATTCTAGGGGAACTCATTTTAAAATATAACATCATCTGGGGCTCCTGGATGGCTCAGTCAGTTGAGCATCTGACTTTGGTCATGATCTCGCGGTTCCTGGGTTTGAGCCCCGTGTCAGGCTCTATGCTGACAGCTTGCTCAGAGCTTGGAGCCTCTTGTGATTCTGTATCTATTCTCTCTCTGCCCATCCCCTGTTTGCACTCTCTCTGTCTCTCAAAAATAAATGTAAAAGAATTTCTTTAATATAACATTATCCTAGGGTCCCTGAATGTGACTGCCCTTCATTTCTTCTTACCCTTCATGCTCCTTTCCTACCAGAGCTATTCTAATAGCTAAATTTAATTAGTTTCTTTTCCTATCATTTTGTGAAATTCAGTAGATACAGAGAAGATAAATCTGATGGTCAGATGTAGAGCCCTTTCAGACTGTGAATGTGTGTTAAAAGGTCTGTCATCACCATCATTAACATCTTTGAGCACATGTTATGTGCAAGATACTAGGTTAAGCCTGGCAGGAGGAGCCTGTTGTACCGAGGTGTTAAGTCTCTACTTTTATTCATCTGCTAGTTGACAAGTGCTTGTTGTGCACCTGTTATGCAAGGCACTGGGAACCTGCAGATAGACATGGTGGCTGGTGAACTGGAACACATAAATAAATGAGGTGTGGGAAAGGTTCATGGTTTAAGGTTTGCACATTTTAGTCTTCTGTTTATATAGCAAATTATATATAGGATAGATATAAAGATATGTGTATATATATGAATATATATGAGATGGGGATTATGAGTTTATTTCTTGGTACATACACAACCTGAAGGTATTAAACTAGGGGGTTCTTGGTGGGGCTCACACAAAAGATCAGGATAAAGAAGTCCCTTATAGGAGAAAGAGAAAAGTCCAAACTAAAGCTGATGGCTTTGGAAATTGAGGATTTTCTATGAACCCCCCCCCACTCTTATATTTAGATATAATATTTTGAATGCCTCAACCCTTGGCTATATCTGGTGGCTAAGTAACCAGGGCAGGTGGGAATAAGAAATAGGAATAGCCGTTAAAATAAGAAAGGATGAGGAAAGGAGAGAGACTTATTCAGATGCTAGATTCCCTCAAGGTTCAGGAAGGCCCAGCAGCTTGCCTGCTCTCAGAAGGACCCAGTGGATTTATGCACGGGGGGAGGGGGGGTGTCACTCAGGGGGTGTTGAAGAAGCATGTCCTCTGTGTCAGAGATACAATGAGGATACGATTTAACCCCTCTTCCCAAGGAGATAATAAATGACTGCCCAGGGCTGTTGCTTCCAAGCCAAAATCTATGACATAACCGTAATCTATTTATGCAGCATTTAGCCTACAGAAGGGGGACTGCTTTCATCATTTATATATTTAGCTCAACCTCCCCTTCCCGAGCCCAAGGGCAAGTAAATGACCATCCACCACCTTCTGTGGAGATTTAGTCACCGAAATGGATGAGCCCCAGGCAGGGTACGATGAAGGCCTGGGTCAGGCATTATCCAGCTCACTCAAGGCCACAGCAGACTGGGTTCTGCACACCCAACTACCTCAGGCCGGACACCCAACCCCGCAGCTCCAGGAGGCCAGGCCACATCCAAAGTCCAAAGAACACCAGGGCGGCCGAGGCTGCCTCTCCCGCTTCACTTCCCAGCCCAGCGCTGGCCTTAGCCACACTTGCAGGGTTATGTAACACATTTCTGTCACGGTCCATACGACCGGGGAAATTAGAAAAATAACGGTGGCGTACAAAACTTCACGGTGGTAACAGTTATCCGACGGGCTCCCGGGTGAGAAGGCAGCTCACCCCAGCACGGGTGGACGGATCCAGGTGGATGCGCGTCCATGCCGCCAGACGTTTCCTGTGCACGGGCACAGGCATGCATCCGTGAATCCCAGCCAGGCACGCAGTTGGGCGAAGGCGGTGGGGAGGGCGCCTCTCCGGCTGGCTCCGGGCGGGGCGGCGCGGGGCAGGTGCGGCCTCGGGCGGCTGCGGCGGCCGGGCCCGGCCCGGCGAGGGGAGTTCCCGCAGCCCGCCCCTGCGCCCGCCCCTCGCCGCCCGCGGCTCCTCCTCGCTTCGCCATGGTGGAGCGGGGAGACGCGGCGCCGCTGCTGCGCTGGGCCGAGGGCCCCGCCGTCTCCCCGCCGCAGGCCCCGGAGCCGCAGGCTGGGGGCCGGGGCTGGGGCAGCGGCGGGGGCGGCCGGCCCGCCGCGGAGCCGCCCAGGAGGCGGGGGCCCCAGGAGCTGGGCGCCTCCGAGGTGCTGCTGCAGCCCGGGCGCCTGGAGCTGGGCGACGTGGAGGAGGACCAGGTGGTGGCCGTGTTCGTGGTCACCTTCGACCCCCGCTCGGGTGAGAGCTGCTCCGGGGATGGGGGTGGGGGCGGAGGAGGGGGTCGCCCGCCCCGGGGCTTTGGGGGCGGCGGGGGAGGGGCTCGCTGCGCGCGCACCCGCACCCACACACCTGCACCCCCGCCCCGCTCCCTCGGAGCGGGCAGAGTGCCCCCGCGAGGTTTGGGCCCGGGACGCGGGGCTTTGTTCGCGGCCCCCCCACCCCGACCCCCCGGCCCCCTTCTACTTCCCGGCCGACCCGCGGTCCGCGTCCCCTGCAGCTCTGCTTGCACTTCTCCAGCGCGGCAGGATCCTGCTTGCGGCCACGGCGCGCCGGCTTTTGTTTTCTTGCTTGGCTGAAAGGTTGGGTTCCCCCCCCCCCCCCATCAAGAGGAGAAACGCCCCCCCAGGTGAGCTCCTGAAACAGATTGTACAGATCTTCCAGGTTTTCTACTTCCCCGCCCTCGCTCCCAGTCACTCCCGGCGCGGTAACTTTCCAAGCGGCCAAGTTCACTTGCTCTGGCAGCAGCATTTTGAGGAATTCGTGCCGGGAGCATTAAGGGATAGATAGGACTGAGGGATTAAGCTGGAGACGGATTAAAGGAGAAGCCTCTTCAGGTAGACTTTATGGTTTGTTTGGAGAATTAAAGGGTTATCTAAAATAATCTCGAGCTTAATTAACCAGGAAGGAAGTGTCCAAGTGAGCGGTTGAAAGACTACAGTGGGCGTTCAAAAGTGAGTAAATTCGCTGTCTTGGAAAGCCTCAGGTGGTCGCTGCAGGGCCTCCAGCCGGAGCTCATCAGCTCTAAGCATTGAAGGGAGGAGTGCTGTGTTCCTGGTTCTGGGGTCTTAGGAAACCCAGGTATTTCTGACCCTAACTCCGCAAGGGGAGTCCTGGAATGTAGAGTGCCTGGTAGTGAATAGAAATACCTTCTTCGGTGATCCTGCACGGATGAGCTGTAGAACTCCTTCACAAGAACCTGATGGGTGGCCTTGGGGCCGGAGGAGAAAGGCTTGGGACCTTCAGAAAGATACAGTGTCCATGCCGGGTAACCTAACTAGGCTCGGGGATGAGAAACCAGCAAGTCGCAGACAGAAAAAGCACAGAATAAGAAAATAGTTGGTGGAGGGGATTAGGCCTTTCAGACTCCTGTCTATTCCGTGGACCTTATCCCAGGGGCTTTCAAACTTTTTTTGATTGTGTGTGACCCACTGTTGGAAGTTAATTTTACACCGCGGTCACTACACTCACTTACGTACATATGGGACTGAAATGAGTTTCAGGAGATAGTACTAACCCCTTCTACATGCATACTGGTATTTTTCTTTTTCTTTTTTTTTTTTTTTAACACTTGCTGGTTGACTCGTATGGATGGACAACTAGATACCAGTAATTTCAGAAACTGCTGTTTTGACCAAGGTCATCCTTATTGGTAAATAAAAACAGATACTTTGTAACTACTAATACTCCTTATCACCTGTCCCATCACCGATAGGTACATAGATGCAGGCGTGAGACTGGGAAATGACGAAGGCTGACTAGAAGAAACAGCAAGAGAGCACTGAAAGGGTGAGAGCCAGCAGTGGTAGTAGAGCCTAGGGAGGGGAAAGAGAAAAAGAAAAATCCCACACTAACCACAGATGCAGTTGATAAAATTAAAAAGCACTGCAGAGCTGGGACCCTCCCCCTGCCTTGTCAGTCTCAGCTGTGACTTCATTTGGATGGGTATACGTATATGAAATATTCATTCACACAAGGGTGTATATGTGTAACGTTTTCAAATTAAGGTTAGTGTGGACGGAAGGGATTGTAGCTGGTACTGGGACACTTTATCCAGGCATTTTACTATCATGGTGTTTCATGTCCTTGTAATCCTCATGCTAATTTGAGCATCGTTTATACCCCGTTTAGCATGGGTATACCCCATGAGCAAGCAGACCAAGGATGATTGAGTAATTTAGAAATATTAACTAGCCAATACTTGACTCTAAGTCCCGTTGTCTATACCACAGTGTGTGAACCTCTGCCCCCCAACCTTTCATCCTTACTGTGTCCAGAGAATGGAGAGGAAGGAAAGGAGTGGGTGAGAGGACAGAGCAAAAGAGAGAGAATGTGTGTTATGTGTGTTTAGCTTTGGTTGCTTTTTTTTTTTTTTTTTTGAAAGCTGCTGTTCCCTGCCCGTAAACTTACCTCTCCTTTGTCATCCATCCCAGTCCAACGTGGCACTTTGCATTTTATAAAGATACTCTGATAGTACCTCTATAAAGTGAAAGTAATATGGTGCAGCTCCTCAGGTAGAAGTTGGAATGAATGAATGCTGAGGTTCCTGGATCCTCAAAGGTTAGCCCTAGGGCTTAGAGAGCCCCTGCTGTGTCCCTTATCTGGTGGTTGAGGAAGTCATTGTCTGGAGAGGTGAGATGCCAGTCCTCAGTTCCCCAGGGAGCTGGAGACATCACGGAACCAGACCATGTCACCTGGTTCAGTGTCCTCACTCTGCTACTGAGGCTGATCTGCTATGTGTTACTCTTTAATCTTGGTCCATGTCATTCAGCTGGGTTACTACAGTGCTAGTAACCTTGGTCCACCAAGACTTTTGCCCTTTCTTAGTCTTTGATACCAAAAATAGTCAAGCAGTTACTGGCTTCTTTACAAAAATCAGAACATATCACAGAAATTCTCACGCGGGAAAGATTGGAGTTTTTTCTCTTGCCTGCCTGCCTACCCACTCCCCCATGTTTCTGCCCCCTGTGTCCTGTTTCGTACCCTAGGAGTCCCTCTCTTCTACCCTGACCCACCCCGTCATTTACTGCCCAGCCCTTGGCCATTTCATTCAGCTTCCCACCCAGTGGAAGTCACTGTTGGCACGTGTGCACACAAGCGAGCGAGAGAAAAGATGTGGGAGGAGAGAATCCACAGCTGTGATGCATCCGTGGGGTGTGAGTGGCCTGTGTGCTGAGAGCGGATGTAAGAGGGTGTGAGGGAGGAGTGGGTCCTGGTTAGGGTGTGGGTGGGTGTGCGCGTGGGCACACGCATCCAGTGGGAATACCCTCGGGGATTCACAGGCGGGTATATGGCAATGAGAGAGTAGTTCTTTTATACTTCTGAATACAAGTTTTGGGTTGGGCGTCTGTGGGAAGAATCAGACGAGAGGGCAGAGACGTAATGAATGTGATTTTCATTTTGAAAACTATGGTGGTCAGATCTACAAACGATGTGAGGACCAAGACCTCAGGTTCAAGTGAAGTAGCGGCTGTCTCTGTCTGTCTCTCTCTCTTCACTTACTCACTGTCTCACACACTCAGTCTCTCTCTGGAGCAGGGAGCCCCTGGGATGGCAGTGCTGGCCATCTGGGCTACAAAGCTGCTATTGACATGAGGCCCAGATGCTTACTATGCAAGCCAGGTGGGAGGGTTTGGCAGCCAGAATCTTGCTTTTTTCATTGTGTTCAACCCATTATTCAAGCCTTTGAGTCTTAATTTTTATTTTGTTCTTTGAGTTTCTAGTAAAATTGTCTTTTTTTTGTGCCCACTTGTGTGTAGGCCTGCAGCAGGTAAAGCTTCGGACACAGTAAATCACTGGACTGTTTCTTTATAAGAGGTCCACTTTTTTGTTTATTTAATGTTTATTTTACTTTTTTTAAAAATATTTTTATTTATTTCTAGGAGAGAGAGAGAGACAGCGTGAGCAGGGGAGGGTCAGAGAGAGAGGGAGACACAGACTCCGAAATAGGCTCCAGGCTCTGAGCTGGCAGTCAGCACAGAGCCCGATGCGGGGCTCGAACCCACGAACGGCGAGATCATGACCCAAGCGAAAGTCGGACGCTTAACCGACTAAGCCACCCAGGCGAGCACAGGCAGGGGAGGGGCGGGGAGAGAGAGGGGGACAGAGGATCTGAAACGGGTCTGCCCTGACAGCAGTAAGCCAGATGTGGGGCTGGAACTCACAAACCTCCAGATCATGACCTGAGCCCAAGTCACAGGCTTAACCAACTCAGCCACCCAAGCGCCCTTGTAAGAGATTCGCTTTAAACTGCTACATCCAGCAGCCCCCCTCCCCCCGCCTGAGTTATCTCATGGTGTGGGGGGTCTGCGAGTAATTCCTGTGTGGTATGTGCTTGCTTTGGACTGCTGAGGGTGGCACGGGGAAGGGTGAGGGGAGGAGAGCTGAGGGTTTTGACATAACCTCTTTTCCCTTCGTTCTTCCTGATGAGGAATGAATTACTACCTGTTCCTCAACCGCTAGCCACCGCCTAAATTACACCTAAACACCTGTTTCATCTAGTGAGTCTAAATGCTCCTAAGTTTATGTATTTAAGATCACTCAAACACGAATTTTAATCTCCATATGGTCTCCAAAAGTCCACACAGTACAAGCATGTTCCTTTACACAGCGGAGATGGGGGGAGGGGAGGCACGGCGGGATTAAGGTTAGGTGTGGTGTCTGGGGCTCAGCTTGGAGCACTGCCCAGGTCCCCTGAACTCATGCACATATTAAGTGGCTCCAACCGTGGTTGGGGAAGTGACAGAGTTGAGTGAGAGAGGAAGCTGTGGGACGTAATTTCAAGATGCAAAGAGCAGTCCGAAGCAGGGCCAGCTCGGAGGGCAGAGAGAGGGCCGGTTCTGCCAGCCAACCAGGAGGTCCTTAGAATGAGAAACTGTCACCTCCTTTCCCAGAGTTCGCTCAGATGTCAGTGGAATGCAGCTGTGGTTAATTTCATTAATCCCACGTTGGCAGAGCCTTCCCCGGCTGATGGTGATTCACCTGCTTGTGGTTTTCAGGGAAAAGGCAGTCTGTGGCCATCTGCTGCGAATTCCGTTTCTTAAAAGATGAGAGAATCAAGCAGGAGTAACAACTATAACACCCACCAGTTACTGGGTCCCCACTATGCGGGGGGTTTCGGGGACCTGCTCATCATTGTAATGGTGCGGAGGGGGTTGGGGGGGAAGATGCCCTGAAGTCATGGAGCAGAGAGGGCAGAGCCCAGAGGCGAGCCAGGTCTTCAGAGCCCTTACTCCCTCCTCACACCACTGTCCAGGGTAATAGGATACAGAGGCTATGAAATGGAAGGGTTTTTCCACCTAAAATTAATGCATCGGAATTCAGCCATGGATTGGCCTCTGGCTGACTTGAAATCACCAGGATTGATTTCTTCCTGCCTCAGGTTTCTTTATATTGACTCTTGCTTTGCCCATACTCTCACCCTAGGTGGTTTTAAGATTATTTAAGACCATTTAAGACTAAAAGTCAATAGAAGCTATTTCCTTTTCTGGTGTTTGGAGTCTGAACCAAATAATCTTTGAGGTTTCTTCCTTCTCTGGCATTTGGCGGCCCCCCCCACCCCCCGAGGAAATGGTTCTGTAGAGGGAATGTGGTGGTGGGGGGGCACACGTACCCCCTGCATTCTTGCCTTTCTTCCCCAGACATGGTTCCTTTTGACTTCCCAACCAGAACTAGGGTTCGTGTCTCAGCTGATATGTTGGGGAGGGAAAAGGGGGCTCAGATCTCCACTCTTGAGGTCAGAAGGAGCTGAAACAAGACTGAGAGGTGATGCAGCCACTGCTGCTGATCGGAAGACCTCAAGAGGAAATTCTTGTTTGGAAACCACCCAACAGGAGGGAGGAGGAGGAGGAAGGAAAGTCATGTGTTTCCCGTTAGAGATTATTTCGGTTAAGATTCTTGCTCCGTCTCCTTTACATATTTTGAGATGAACTTTGTAATGGGCAGCAGCTGTAACAGCCCTTGTCTGATCTTCCAGAGAAGTGGGGGTTGCCGAAACCACGTCACATGTAAACGGAAACAAGACAGAGGCGGTCCTGTTTGCGGTAGATAGGACAGAGCAGATCTCGCCCAGCGCAGGAGCTGATCAAACATCAGTCCTGGGAGGGCTCTGCCAGGGACACAGCTGCCAGACTGACCTTCCGCATAGTGGGGAGGCAGGTTCAGACCATCTGTCCATCCGCAGCCAGGCCCAGCCTCGCCCTCTGGCTTCCCCTGGATGACTGAGCCGCCCGCCCAATAAGCTGGGAGTCCAGGTTCCTTTCCACAGGGGCATACATATTTGCCTTTGCATGAGCCCAGCCCCTGGCACTGGCTGCTGGGTTATGTTCTGCCAATATTTATTGAATGGCCGGCTGGATGTACATAATGCAGATGGCCACATGTGACCCTCGTGCGCTCATGTGGCCCTTCCCTATAGGTTGTCTTTGCAGCTAGAGGTGAGGCCAGGCCTCTAGGTAGGCCCACAGGTTGCGAAGGAGAGAACATGAGGGGGAAAAGCACTTGTCATTGTCGACTCCTCTCATTTTGATCAGTTAGCCCTCCGATGAGTCCTTCTGTAGAATCCTTCCAGGCCCCAGCTTCCTGGCTGAGTTCCTAAAGTATGGTGAGGGTATTTGGGAAGCCAATAATAGTCAGGAGACCAAGCCCGGGGTAGCTAGCATTCGGTGGGAGATTTTTCTGGCATTCAGTGGGTTTTATTTTTACAGAAAATCACTTTTCTCTAAGTCTCTACAAGTTTGATATGTGAACCAGCTTCCAATTTTTGTGAATGGTGTATTATTTCTGGCAATGATGACCTTTAGCCATGATGCCTCTTTATTATTGTATTAAGTACACATTGCCTCCATTTATTTTCCTTTTGCAAAGTCCTTTCTGCTTACCTTATGTGTTTTCACATCCCTATTATTTAAATTATGTTCTCCAATTTGTTGTACTTTTTTAAACCTCAGATGAGTTGGAGGAATACTACAATGAACACTTGGAGCCTGTCCCCATCTGTGGACATTTTGCATATTTGCTTTATGCATACACAGCTCAGCTCTAATGTGGAACGTGCATTCCTAAAAGTCACTGTGCTGTGAAAGAGTCGCAGTAAAAGTCACAGGGTTTATGGAGAAGATGGGGTCAGGGCACAGCACTCAAAAACTGTCAGTGACACTTTTTTTGTTTTTTAAAAAAAGGGAACCAAATAAAAATAGCAGGACAATTTTACATAGGATAACTCGTTAAGAAGTCCATAAATACTCAAAGTTTGGCGCTTTACCTTAAGACAGACCTGGGTTTGCATCGGAAGGTGGGTGTTGGAAGGTTTGAGCCTGTGATTTATGGTGAAATGAATGGAAGCAGGGCTGTGTGACATTTGATGGACAGCAGTAGCCCTGGAAGTGATAGTCTGGGCTCTTAACTCTGTGACGAAGGTAATGCATGAGTGTTTGAGGTGTGTGTGTGCGTGTGCGCGCGCGTGTGTGTGTGTTGGGGGGGGTATTTTGTATATTTCCCGTCTGTCTCATTTCAGCTGGGTGCAGTTTTCTGTATTCACATTGTGATCTTTGTGATTAAAATCATGTATCCACAAACAGGAAATCCCCTACGATCAAACGGTTCCCTAGTGTATCAATTACTTTGGAACAAATTCAGCTAGCATTAGAGCAGAACAGTCTATGTATATAGGTGTGCTTATCTTTTTCTGCTGAACTATTCGAAAGTAAGTTGCAGACATCATACCATCTCATTTCTGAATATGTCAGTACAAATCTAAGAATAAGGCCGTTTTCCTATAGAATCACAATCTCATTACCAGTCCGGGGTAATTCACCTAGGTTAATTGATCTGTTACCTTCTTTTTTTAATTAATAAACTTATTTTTTTACACCAGTTTCAGATTTACAGAAAAACTGAGAAGAAAGTACAGAGTCCCATATACCACCTTGGCACCCAGTTTCCCATATTGTTCACATCTAGCATTAGTGTGGCATGTTTGTTACAATTGATGAACCAGTATTGATAAATGATTATTAACTAAAGCCCATAGTCTACATTAGGGTTTACTCTTTGTGTTGTACATTCTATGGGTTTGAAATGTGCAGCGCCTGGGTGCCTCTGTTGGTTAAGTGTACTACTTTGGCTCAGGTCACCATCTTGTGATTCCTGAGTTCGAGCCACGTGTCAGGCTCTGTGCTGACTGCTCAGAGCCTGGAGCCTGCTTCAGATTCTGTGTGTCCCACTCTCTCTGCCCCTCCCCCGCTTGCTCTCTGTCTCTGTCTCTCTCTCTCAAAAATAAACATTTAAAAAAATTTTTTAAGGAAAAGAAAAATGCACCATGTTATGTATCCACTGTAAGAGTATCCTATAGAAAGGGTTTTATTGCCCTAAAAATCCTCAGTGCTCCCCCTACTCATCCTTCCTTATTTGCTAATCTTTTTACTATCTCTATTAATTTTTCTTTTCCAGAATGTCACAGAGTTGGAATTATATAGTATGTGTCCTTTTCAGTTGGCTTCTTTCCCTTAGCAAAATGCATTTAAGGTTCCTTTATGTCTTTGTGGCTTGATAGCTCATTATTTCTGAATAGCATTTTATTGTCTAGATGTTCCACAGTTTGTTTATCCATTCACCGACTGAAGGACACCTTGGTTGCTTCCAGTTTGGGACGATTATAAATAAAGCTGCTGTAAACCATGGGCAGGCTTTTGTGTGGACCGAAGTTCCCACTCGTTGGGTAGATGTAAAGGGGCATGATTGCCTGATCAGACGGTGAGAATATGTTTAATTGTAAGAAAATGCCAAACTGTCTTCCAAAGTGGTTGTACCATTTTGCATTCCCACAAGCAAGGACTGAAATTTCTGTTGCCACATGTCCTTGTTATTAGCATTTGGTGTTTTCCATGTTTAGGATTTTGGCCATTCTAATAGGTGTGTAGAAGAATCTTGTTTTGATTTGGAATTCCCTGATGACATGTGATTTTGAGCGTGCTTTTCATATGCTCCTTTGCTATCTGTATATCTTCTTCGGTGAGATGACTGGTCTGATCTTTTGTCTATTTTTAATATTTTTTTAAGTATACTCCACACCTGGCATGGAGCCCATCATGGGGCTTGAACTCATGACTCTGAGATCAGTACCTGAACTGAAATCAAGAGTCGGATGCTTAACCGACTGAGCCACCCAGGCACCCCCTTGTCCATTTTTCAAATCGGGTGTTATATTTTCTTAATGTGGTGTTTTAGGAGTTCTTTGTATAGTTTGGATTTAAGACTATCAAGTATGCTTTTACAAGTGTTTTCTCTCAGTCTGCGGCTTGTCTTTATTCTCTTCATAGGGTCTTGCATGGATCAGAAGCTTTTAATTTTAATGAAATACAATGTACCGATTTTTTTCTTCATGGATCCTGTTTCTGGTGTTGTATCTAAAAACTCATTGCTAAACACAGGGTCACCTAGATTTTCTTCTGTGTTACCTTCCAGAAGTTTTATAATTTTGCATTTAGATATACTGTTAATACTGAATTTTTGTGAAAGGCGTAAGTAAGGTCTGTGTCTAGAGTCTTTTTTTTTTTTTTTTTTTGTNGAGACACAGACTCCGAAATAGGCTCCAGGCTCTGAGCTGGCAGTCAGCACAGAGCCCGATGCGGGGCTCGAACCCACGAACGGCGAGATCATGACCCAAGCGAAAGTCGGACGCTTAACCGACTAAGCCACCCAGGCGAGCACAGGCAGGGGAGGGGCGGGGAGAGAGAGGGGGACAGAGGATCTGAAACGGGTCTGCCCTGACAGCAGTAAGCCAGATGTGGGGCTGGAACTCACAAACCTCCAGATCATGACCTGAGCCCAAGTCACAGGCTTAACCAACTCAGCCACCCAAGCGCCCTTGTAAGAGATTCGCTTTAAACTGCTACATCCAGCAGCCCCCCTCCCCCCGCCTGAGTTATCTCATGGTGTGGGGGGTCTGCGAGTAATTCCTGTGTGGTATGTGCTTGCTTTGGACTGCTGAGGGCGGCACGGGGAAGGGTGAGGGGAGGAGAGCTGAGGGTTTTGACATAACCTCTTTTCCCTTCGTTCTTCCTGATGAGGAATGAATTACTACCTGTTCCTCAACCGCTAGCCACCGCCTAAATTACACCTAAACACCTGTTTCATCTAGTGAGTCTAAATGCTCCTAAGTTTATGTATTTAAGATCACTCAAACACGAATTTTAATCTCCATATGGTCTCCAAAAGTCCACACAGTACAAGCATGTTCCTTTACACAGCGGAGATGGGGGGAGGGGAGGCACGGCGGGATTAAGGTTAGGTGTGGTGTCTGGGGCTCAGCTTGGAGCACTGCCCAGGTCCCCTGAACTCATGCACATATTAAGTGGCTCCAACCGTGGTTGGGGAAGTGACAGAGTTGAGTGAGAGAGGAAGCTGTGGGACGTAATTTCAAGATGCAAAGAGCAGTCCGAAGCAGGGCCAGCTCGGAGGGCAGAGAGAGGGCCGGTTCTGCCAGCCAACCAGGAGGTCCTTAGAATGAGAAACTGTCACCTCCTTTCCCAGAGTTCGCTCAGATGTCAGTGGAATGCAGCTGTGGTTAATTTCATTAATCCCACGTTGGCAGAGCCTTCCCCGGCTGATGGTGATTCACCTGCTTGTGGTTTTCAGGGAAAAGGCAGTCTGTGGCCATCTGCTGCGAATTCCGTTTCTTAAAAGATGAGAGAATCAAGCAGGAGTAACAACTATAACACCCACCAGTTACTGGGTCCCCACTATGCGGGGGGTTTCGGGGACCTGCTCATCATTGTAATGGTGCGGAGGGGGTTGGGGGGGAAGATGCCCTGAAGTCATGGAGCAGAGAGGGCAGAGCCCAGAGGCGAGCCAGGTCTTCAGAGCCCTTACTCCCTCCTCACACCACTGTCCAGGGTAATAGGATACAGAGGCTATGAAATGGAAGGGTTTTTCCACCTAAAATTAATGCATCGGAATTCAGCCATGGATTGGCCTCTGGCTGACTTGAAATCACCAGGATTGATTTCTTCCTGCCTCAGGTTTCTTTATATTGACTCTTGCTTTGCCCATACTCTCACCCTAGGTGGTTTTAAGATTATTTAAGACCATTTAAGACTAAAAGTCAATAGAAGCTATTTCCTTTTCTGGTGTTTGGAGTCTGAACCAAATAATCTTTGAGGTTTCTTCCTTCTCTGGCATTTGGCGGCCCCCCCCACCCCCCGAGGAAATGGTTCTGTAGAGGGAATGTGGTGGTGGGGGGGCACACGTACCCCCTGCATTCTTGCCTTTCTTCCCCAGACATGGTTCCTTTTGACTTCCCAACCAGAACTAGGGTTCGTGTCTCAGCTGATATGTTGGGGAGGGAAAAGGGGGCTCAGATCTCCACTCTTGAGGTCAGAAGGAGCTGAAACAAGACTGAGAGGTGATGCAGCCACTGCTGCTGATCGGAAGACCTCAAGAGGAAATTCTTGTTTGGAAACCACCCAACAGGAGGGAGGAGGAGGAGGAAGGAAAGTCATGTGTTTCCCGTTAGAGATTATTTCGGTTAAGATTCTTGCTCCGTCTCCTTTACATATTTTGAGATGAACTTTGTAATGGGCAGCAGCTGTAACAGCCCTTGTCTGATCTTCCAGAGAAGTGGGGGTTGCCGAAACCACGTCACATGTAAACGGAAACAAGACAGAGGCGGTCCTGTTTGCGGTAGATAGGACAGAGCAGATCTCGCCCAGCGCAGGAGCTGATCAAACATCAGTCCTGGGAGGGCTCTGCCAGGGACACAGCTGCCAGACTGACCTTCCGCATAGTGGGGAGGCAGGTTCAGACCATCTGTCCATCCGCAGCCAGGCCCAGCCTCGCCCTCTGGCTTCCCCTGGATGACTGAGCCGCCCGCCCAATAAGCTGGGAGTCCAGGTTCCTTTCCACAGGGGCATACATATTTGCCTTTGCATGAGCCCAGCCCCTGGCACTGGCTGCTGGGTTATGTTCTGCCAATATTTATTGAATGGCCGGCTGGATGTACATAATGCAGATGGCCACATGTGACCCTCGTGCGCTCATGTGGCCCTTCCCTATAGGTTGTCTTTGCAGCTAGAGGTGAGGCCAGGCCTCTAGGTAGGCCCACAGGTTGCGAAGGAGAGAACATGAGGGGGAAAAGCACTTGTCATTGTCGACTCCTCTCATTTTGATCAGTTAGCCCTCCGATGAGTCCTTCTGTAGAATCCTTCCAGGCCCCAGCTTCCTGGCTGAGTTCCTAAAGTATGGTGAGGGTATTTGGGAAGCCAATAATAGTCAGGAGACCAAGCCCGGGGTAGCTAGCATTCGGTGGGAGATTTTTCTGGCATTCAGTGGGTTTTATTTTTACAGAAAATCACTTTTCTCTAAGTCTCTACAAGTTTGATATGTGAACCAGCTTCCAATTTTTGTGAATGGTGTATTATTTCTGGCAATGATGACCTTTAGCCATGATGCCTCTTTATTATTGTATTAAGTACACATTGCCTCCATTTATTTTCCTTTTGCAAAGTCCTTTCTGCTTACCTTATGTGTTTTCACATCCCTATTATTTAAATTATGTTCTCCAATTTGTTGTACTTTTTTAAACCTCAGATGAGTTGGAGGAATACTACAATGAACACTTGGAGCCTGTCCCCATCTGTGGACATTTTGCATATTTGCTTTATGCATACACAGCTCAGCTCTAATGTGGAACGTGCATTCCTAAAAGTCACTGTGCTGTGAAAGAGTCGCAGTAAAAGTCACAGGGTTTATGGAGAAGATGGGGTCAGGGCACAGCACTCAAAAACTGTCAGTGACACTTTTTTTGTTTTTTAAAAAAAGGGAACCAAATAAAAATAGCAGGACAATTTTACATAGGATAACTCGTTAAGAAGTCCATAAATACTCAAAGTTTGGCGCTTTACCTTAAGACAGACCTGGGTTTGCATCGGAAGGTGGGTGTTGGAAGGTTTGAGCCTGTGATTTATGGTGAAATGAATGGAAGCAGGGCTGTGTGACATTTGATGGACAGCAGTAGCCCTGGAAGTGATAGTCTGGGCTCTTAACTCTGTGACGAAGGTAATGCATGAGTGTTTGAGGTGTGTGTGTGCGTGTGCGCGCGCGTGTGTGTGTGTTGGGGGGGGTATTTTGTATATTTCCCGTCTGTCTCATTTCAGCTGGGTGCAGTTTTCTGTATTCACATTGTGATCTTTGTGATTAAAATCATGTATCCACAAACAGGAAATCCCCTACGATCAAACGGTTCCCTAGTGTATCAATTACTTTGGAACAAATTCAGCTAGCATTAGAGCAGAACAGTCTATGTATATAGGTGTGCTTATCTTTTTCTGCTGAACTATTCGAAAGTAAGTTGCAGACATCATACCATCTCATTTCTGAATATGTCAGTACAAATCTAAGAATAAGGCCGTTTTCCTATAGAATCACAATCTCATTACCAGTCCGGGGTAATTCACCTAGGTTAATTGATCTGTTACCTTCTTTTTTTAATTAATAAACTTATTTTTTTACACCAGTTTCAGATTTACAGAAAAACTGAGAAGAAAGTACAGAGTCCCATATACCACCTTGGCACCCAGTTTCCCATATTGTTCACATCTAGCATTAGTGTGGCATGTTTGTTACAATTGATGAACCAGTATTGATAAATGATTATTAACTAAAGCCCATAGTCTACATTAGGGTTTACTCTTTGTGTTGTACATTCTATGGGTTTGAAATGTGCAGCGCCTGGGTGCCTCTGTTGGTTAAGTGTACTACTTTGGCTCAGGTCACCATCTTGTGATTCCTGAGTTCGAGCCACGTGTCAGGCTCTGTGCTGACTGCTCAGAGCCTGGAGCCTGCTTCAGATTCTGTGTGTCCCACTCTCTCTGCCCCTCCCCCGCTTGCTCTCTGTCTCTGTCTCTCTCTCTCAAAAATAAACATTTAAAAAAATTTTTTAAGGAAAAGAAAAATGCACCATGTTATGTATCCACTGTAAGAGTATCCTATAGAAAGGGTTTTATTGCCCTAAAAATCCTCAGTGCTCCCCCTACTCATCCTTCCTTATTTGCTAATCTTTTTACTATCTCTATTAATTTTTCTTTTCCAGAATGTCACAGAGTTGGAATTATATAGTATGTGTCCTTTTCAGTTGGCTTCTTTCCCTTAGCAAAATGCATTTAAGGTTCCTTTATGTCTTTGTGGCTTGATAGCTCATTATTTCTGAATAGCATTTTATTGTCTAGATGTTCCACAGTTTGTTTATCCATTCACCGACTGAAGGACACCTTGGTTGCTTCCAGTTTGGGACGATTATAAATAAAGCTGCTGTAAACCATGGGCAGGCTTTTGTGTGGACCGAAGTTCCCACTCGTTGGGTAGATGTAAAGGGGCATGATTGCCTGATCAGACGGTGAGAATATGTTTAATTGTAAGAAAATGCCAAACTGTCTTCCAAAGTGGTTGTACCATTTTGCATTCCCACAAGCAAGGACTGAAATTTCTGTTGCCACATGTCCTTGTTATTAGCATTTGGTGTTTTCCATGTTTAGGATTTTGGCCATTCTAATAGGTGTGTAGAAGAATCTTGTTTTGATTTGGAATTCCCTGATGACATGTGATTTTGAGCGTGCTTTTCATATGCTCCTTTGCTATCTGTATATCTTCTTCGGTGAGATGACTGGTCTGATCTTTTGTCTATTTTTAATATTTTTTTAAGTATACTCCACACCTGGCATGGAGCCCATCATGGGGCTTGAACTCATGACTCTGAGATCAGTACCTGAACTGAAATCAAGAGTCGGATGCTTAACCGACTGAGCCACCCAGGCACCCCCTTGTCCATTTTTCAAATCGGGTGTTATATTTTCTTAATGTGGTGTTTTAGGAGTTCTTTGTATAGTTTGGATTTAAGACTATCAAGTATGCTTTTACAAGTGTTTTCTCTCAGTCTGCGGCTTGTCTTTATTCTCTTCATAGGGTCTTGCATGGATCAGAAGCTTTTAATTTTAATGAAATACAATGTACCGATTTTTTTCTTCATGGATCCTGTTTCTGGTGTTGTATCTAAAAACTCATTGCTAAACACAGGGTCACCTAGATTTTCTTCTGTGTTACCTTCCAGAAGTTTTATAATTTTGCATTTAGATATACTGTTAATACTGAATTTTTGTGAAAGGCGTAAGTAAGGTCTGTGTCTAGAGTCTTTTTTTTTTTTTTTTTTTGCTCGTGGATATCCATTGTTGAAGAGATAATCCTTTCTCCATTGTATGGCCTTTGCTTTGTTGGCAAAGATCAGCTGACTGTATTTGTGTGGGTCTGTTTCTGGGTTCTGTATCCTGTTCTATTGATCTATTTGTGTAATCTTGTCTAATCACTGTCTTGATTACTGTAATTTTCAATGTAAGTCTTAGAATTGGGTAGTGTCAATCCTCTGACTTTTTCTTCAGTATTGTGTTGGCTGTTTGGGGCCTTTGCCTTTCCATATAAACTTTAGAATTAACTTTTCAATGTCCACAAATAATTTGTTGGGATTTGGACTGAGATTGCATTGGATCTCTAGCATAAGGAAATGTGAAATTCCCTATGCTCAGATCGTTCTCTAATACTTCATTAGTGTTGGAGCACCCGGGTGGCTCAGTCGGTTGAGCATCTGACTTCAGCATGGGCCATGATCTCGCAGTTCATGAGTTCCAGCTCTGCACTGGGCTGTCTGCTGTCACCATAGAGCCCACTTCAGATCCTCTGTCCCCCTCTCTCCCCCTCCCCCGCTTGTTCATTCTCTCTCTCAAAAATAATCTTAAAAAAAGTACTTCAATTGTGTTGACTTTATTTCAGCAAGCAATATATCAAAACTGACTATATACAGATAAACTTTTTTTTTTCCTGAGCCTTTTGATGGCAACTGCAGACATGATGATCCTTTTAAATTCTTGAGTATAAACCTCCTAAGAAGAAGGACATTTTCTTACATAATCACAATATCATTACCCCTAGGATAATTAATGTTAATTCATCAATTAGCTCTTTAAAAAATGCCTGTCCTCACTAAAGCTGTTTTTCTTTCACTATTATTATTGCTGTGTAAGACCATCCTGTACTGTGCTAAGCAGAGTGCCCTATTGGGATGTGAAGATAAACCAAGTTCCTGTCTTTGAGAAGCCCTGTCTCCTGCGGAGATAGACATCTAGAGGTGTCAGCAGATAAAGATAACTATTCCCAGAGCGGTGTTCTGGAACCCATGCTCCTTCCATGACTCACCAGCCTGACCCTGAGGGACTTGCATCCATCTTGAAGTTAAGAATGTAACTACCAGGATGTCATTCCCTGCGTCTGAGTCTGTCGGTTTCTGTACGGCGAGGATTGGGCAGACGCAGTGGAACAAGGATGGAGGCTCTGAGAACCCGGATGAGGAAGGGGGGCTTTATTCTACAGCTCAGCAGCGTTAAGTTACACACGGTATTGGCTATGAATGCCAGAGACCTAAACTAACAGCGGCTTAATCAAGGTAGGAGTTTATTTCTCTTTCATGCAACAGGAGATAGCTGGCCTAGGGCTGGAACGCTGGCTCTGATCCAAGGGTTCATCCAGGGACCTAGATTCACGACAGCTTGTCACCACGTCCACATTGTAGGCAGCAGGATGGAGGAAGGGGCAGTGTAAACCTGCCCTTTAAGGTACTTCTTGGCAACTACACACCTTACTTCTGTCCATTTCCCATTGGCCAGAATTGATTCATGTAGCCATACCTACAAGCAAGAAGATACTGAGAAACACAGCTGTGATTTGGAGGGCCATGTGCCAGGCTAAATATAAGAGATTCTATTCCCTGTAAGAAAGGGAGAGTGGATATAGAGGGTCAATTTGCTGCTCCTTGTATACTAGCATTCCTTTAAAAAAAAAATGCCTTCAGTAAAGTTAGTTCCTTAAGTTGCTTCTTCCTCGCCCCCCCCCCACTTTTGTGGGCTGTACAGAGGATGCTTGTTAAGAATAGGTTTATTGGGGGGTGCCTGGGTGGCTTAGTTGGTTAAGCGTCCGACTTTTGCTTAGGTCATGATCTCGCGGTTCGTGGGTTCGAGCCCCGCGTCGGGCTCTGTGCCGACTGCCAGCTTAGAGCCTGGAGCCTATTTCAGTCTGTGACTCCCTCTCTCTCTGACCCTTCCCTGCTCACGCTGTCTCTCTCTCTCTCTCTCTCCTAGAAATAAATAAAACATTAAAAAAATTAAAAAAAAAAGAATAGGTTTATTGGCTGCATCAGATGTTGACATTATCAGAGAAAAATTCCAAACACATATTTAATATTTTAAAAATGATGTTTAAATGTAAAAAAAAGAATAGGTTTATTGGCCAAAAAATTTCAGAAACATTAAGGTCTCGTAGAGGTTCACAAAGCAGAGTAACATACTGAAGGCTCCAAGAAGCTCTGCAGTAAAGAAATGTGTCTATCCTTGTTTAACTGAAGATAATTTGGCCAAAATCCCTTTTTAAAAATGTGGGGTTTTTGTTTGTTTGTTTGTTTGTTTTTTTGGCAGAAACCCCGTCAACAAAAGCTCTGGGAAACACTGCTTTGGGAATTGTTAAAGATTTCTTAGCCCTGATGTAGACAGTTTTACAGTAGTTCTACTCCTGGGGATGTTATCAACAGAAATGTGTGCATATTGTGTCAGTCAAAGTTTAATCGAAGAAACAGAAGCCCCAGGAGATGTCTAAAGGGATTTATTGCAAGAAGTTGATCTAACGCAGTTGGGGGAGCTGGGTAGACAGCCTGTGTAAGGCTGCTGGCGTTCTGCTGGCACTCTACTGAGCAGGCAGTTATGGAAGAAGAGAATATAGTTGGGAAGATGGAGAGAAGCTGAAACTCATGGGGATGTACAGGAACCCCGGTCAGTCCGCCGCCAGCTTTAACGATGTGGGTGTCCTGATGAAGCTGATGCCCTTTGTTATGGAACTAAACACACACCTGGCTTAGGAGTCAGAAGGTGAAAGAAGATCCAAGGGAGGGTGGGTGCAGCATTCACAGGCCTGGCTGCCACCCCCTGCCCCCCTTACTGAGGTCTGCAGACGAGCAGCAATGCACACGAGCTGCTTGGTGTTCCTGCCACAGCCTTCTGATGTGATTACGATATGCCTCCTGCTTCCCTCTCACATCCGCATCCCACCTGGAATTCACAAGGAAGGGAATTCTGAGAAAGGTAGTTTGACCTAGCCAGGTTGACCTACTACAGAGCCACGCCACATGTGTTCACCAGATGACTTATGTATAGGACTTTTCATAGCTGTCTCTTTGTAATAGCTTCAAATTGTAAATAAGCTAAATGCACATCAGCAGTTAAATAGGTAACCTGTGTCACATGCATAGGATGGAAGTAGTAAGTGAACAGACTATTGCTTCGTGGATCCGCGTGAATGAATCTTGCAAATAATATTGAGCAAAAGAAGACACCAAAGACTATGAACTATGATTGCATTGATATAAATTTTAAAACAGCTAATTTATAGTGTTAGAGGCCAAGATAATAGTTCCCATTGAGAGAGCATTAATGAGGGGCACAAAGGCTTCTGGTGTGCAGGTGATGTTCTCCTTCTCGGTCTTGGTGCCGAAGTATGTGAATGTTGGGGAAATTCACTCAGCTATAATTACGGTTTGTGTGCTCTTCTGTACTTAAGTGTCAGTAATAAAAATTTTTGGTAAATGAAAATTTTGTTTGATTGGTTTAAATGTTTATTTTGAGAACGCACAAATAGGGGAGGGTCAGAGAGAGAGGGAGAGAGAGAATCTCAAGTAGGCTCTGTGCTGTCAGTGCAGAGCCCAATGTGGGGCTTGATCCCAGGACTGAGATCATGACCTGAGGCCAAGATCAAGAGTGGGACACTCAACCGACTGAGCCACCCAAGCACCCCAGTAATTAGAGTTTTAACAAGTTACTGAGAACTCATGGACCATCTGGGTTGGAGGAAAGAAACGGTGTAGGGCTCTCTGAACCCATTACTTGGTGGCAGCCAGGGAAGAAGGCAGTGGATAACAGAAGTGGCAGGTTGGGTAGGTGAGGAGGACAGGGTCTGCCTGAGGGCATCGCAGCAGCCCTGTCCCAGGGGCTGTCCCTTCCTAGGCTGGCCACCTCTTCCCACCACAAAGGGTTAGGGCCGTGTACACAGGCCAACGCAGGAGCTCACCAGCAGAATCCCCATGTGCCATGAGGGAGGGACCAGTGTCCTGTGCATCTGGGGTAGGCCCTATCACCTTTATATGTTCTGTGGGTGTCCTCATGGACCACACAGGCAGAAAGCCACTGAACCACAGAGATAGTAGACATGCATGGAAGGGGATAGATGGGAATAACTGTGTCCCCAAGTTCACCCCGCTGTCAGTGTGCAGCCTGCTTTTTCTTGTCTTTAACCCTGACGCACACAACATCTTTCTGTTTTATAAAATCCTAATTCCCCGTGCTTTTGGTTTCAGCTTTGTTAAGAGTCAAGATTTCTCTCTTGAAAGTAAACTATTTGAAAGCATCTTAGGCTCTGAATATGAGGTTGGATAACCCTCCGTGACGTCTGCCATGTTTGGAGACTGGATCATATGTAGGTAGACCGGAAGTGGAGCTTCTCTGATGCACAGAGCGTTATCTGAAAGCACTGTGGGTTGAATTATTCACAGCATTTCTAATGCCTAGGAAAGTATGGTTGGGAGTGTTGATAAGAAGTTTGTTCTAAAATAAAATGCCATCATCCCTCCCACCCCTGTTTATACTCTTAGGGCCATCGCCCAGTCCTGGGCAGGTCACCCCAAAGCCTGCCGCTTCCGCTGCCCTTACCACCCCAACTCTTCCCACCTTTCTTTGCCTTCGAAAGGGTCATTTCACACATTTCTTTCCCACTTGGCTGAGGCTTGTGCCAGGTGCTCAGAGCACAAGGGAAGTATGCGAGCCTCTGTGTTCAGGGAATCTGTATCCCTCTTGTACTGGATACTCAGGAATTTATGTTAAATTATTTTCTCCCTCATTGTAGTTGGGAATTAAAAGCTAGAAGCATTCTTACAGGTGAGTCTGTATCCTCACGGATTGACTTGCCCTCATTTTACAATAAGGAAACATGGATCCAATGGGTTTTACCAAAAAGGCCACATAGCTTGTGACAAAATCAGGCCTCGAAGCCAGTCTAGCCTGGCCTAGGCGCGTATCTAACTGCTCCACCCCACTGCTGTCAGGTGATGGGTCTAGCTCCATGCAGGGAGTCCAGGCCCAGCCTGGAACCTCAGCTCTTGTTTTTAAAGTTTATTTATTTATTTTGAGAGAGACAGAATGAGCAGGGGAGGGTCGGAGAGAGGTAGGGGACAGAGGATCCGAAGCAGGCTCCAGGCTCTGAGCTGTCAGCACAGAGCTTGATGCAAGGCTCGAACCCATGAACTGTGAGATCATCACCTGAGCCAAAGTCAGACACTTGACCCACTGAGCCCCCCAGGGACCCCTGGAACCTTAGCTCCTGGCAGCCCCCTGTAGTGCACCAGCTCAGCTGGTTAGGGGTGACTCTAAGCAGGTGTTCTATTTGTCTCATTGTTTCCTCGGATGTAAAAATGGGAGAAAGTTGAAAATGTGGTGATTGATGGGACAGCTGACAATACTAAAAGCCATTGAATTGTTTGCATTAAGTGAGTAAATTGTATAGTATGTGAATTGTATCTCAATGAAGCTGTTAGAAAAAATAAAAATTACTTCTCACACATAGCTCAATGTTGTTATTTTGAAAATTTTTGAACACGCAAGAAGACAGTAGGGAATATTCCATAGTGTGCTGTCAAGATGCTGGGTAACAGTCGTGCAATTCTCTTTCAGTCTGATGGATGCTCGTCACTGCTCACATTCTCCTCTCTTCTAACGTTTATCCCCTCGAACTGTAATCTGTGGTCTCCTTGTTTATCTCCAGATTCTAATCTCTTTGCAGTCAGGGACTGTGTCTTATTGGACTTCATAGCACCAACACTGAGCTCAGTAGAAACTCAGTAACTGATGATGAGTGAATGACCCCCAAGGTTCTGGAAGCAAAGAACTGAAGGCTGAACATTGGATATGGCCTCACCTAAGGAGAGAAGAGAGAGAGTTCGGGAAGGAAGCAGAGCTACCTAGACAGAGAAGTAGGGAAGAAACCAAAATAGTATTCTGTCATGGGAATCCAGGGAAAGGAGGAATACAGTGTTGAGGAATTCTAAAATGCCACAAAGAGGTCAATGACAGAATTAAAAAGAGTTCGGGGTTTGTCAGAGTCTTCAGTAGCTGTAGAAAGACACAATGGAGCAAGATCTCAAAGGGTTAGGGAAGAGAGATGGGAGCAGAGGGTAAAAAATTTGCCCTTGGAAGTAAGGCCATGAAAGGACGTTCGGAAGTAGCTGAGCAGAATGGAGCACCAAAGACCATGTCCTCACTAGAAAGGAGAACGGGCTCCTCTGTCGGCAGAGGGGAAGGCTCCTTTAAGGCCTGTCTCCTGGCCGTCCGGAGTAACTGGGGAACTCTGCCAGCGTGTGGGTAGTGGATGAGATGACCCACTTGAGCATCTTGGTGGCTGAGCCAGCAATGCATTGATTGGGCAGCTGTACATCCTCAGCCCTTGGTCTACGTCCTTTTCTTTGAATGACTTTGTTTCTTTTAACTTGTCACCTTCCTTTCCCACAGGGAACATGGTGGAATGGTGCTTACCTCAAGATATTGATCTGGAAGGTGTTGAGTTCAAGTCTATGGCCAGTGGGTCCCATAAAATTCAGTCTGACTTCATGTAAGTATTTCAGAATGTAAAGCTTTTCTGAACTATTTCTGTCTCCTCATAGACTTTCCCTAGAGCATAAGGGCTCTCATCAGGGAGTTTCCAAAGGTGTATGGAAATGCCCTGAAAAAATGTATATATATATAAATTTATGTTTATATCAGTTTTCTAGCAAGAAGGTCCCTAGCTTTCATGAGGTTCTCAATAGGTTTCATGACCCCAAAAAGTTAAGAACTATCAGAGCTTCTCTCTCCCTTTTATTTTTCTTTAATTTTTTAAATGTTTATTTCTGAGAGAGAGAGAGAGAGAGACAAACAGCATGAGCAGGGGAAGGTCAGAGAGAGGGGAAGACACAGAATCTGAAACAGGCTCGAGGTTCTGAGCTGTCAGCACAGAGCCTGACGTGGGGCCCGAACCCACAAACCATGAGATCATGACCTGAGCTGAAGTCAGACGCTTAACCAACTGAGCCACCCAGGTGCCCCTCTCTCTCGCTTTTAAGAAAACACTAGATCTTACTTGAGGTTTGGCTTTATTGAAAGAATGGACATTCAGTACAGTTTGGGTTAACTTAAGCCATTTATGTGCTAAAACTTGAAAGTCCACCTTTCAGTGGGGCCAGTTTATAGTCCTATGTAATTAAGATTCGTGTGAGGAGGAGCAAATGAATAGAACACAAGGGTAACGAAAGTAGCTTTAATCTTCTCACTGGGCTGAAAACCATGACAGAAGTGTGAGAAAGGGGGAGGAAATAAAGTGACAGCCCTATTAAAAACATCAGAGACTCAGGCAGCGAGGAAAGAAATGACATGTACAAGAAATAAAACAAAGTACCTTTCCAGAAGGGCCTGAAGATGAATCTTTGTTTTGGTTCCTTATGGTGTCTGTAGTTATGCAGGAGAGGAGAAGGGATCTGTCCATGGTCATGGGCGGTGCAGCAGCAGACTTGCCAGAGGTCAAGTCCTGCCTCCTGCTGGGTGACCCTTGTGAGTTGTGTAATCTGTTTACACCTGAGTCATCTCCTCTGTGGGGTTGAGTGGCCTGGGCTGACAGTCCCCTGTGGTCCTAAAACGTTCATCTTCAGGCTGAGAGCTTGTTCATGCAGAGCCCTGGACACAGCTATCTGTTTTCCTCGGGGCCGCTTCTCACGTTAGAAAACAAAGCCAAACAAAATTTCTCTTCTGTGATTTTGAGCCACACGACGCCTTCGGTCCGTTTTAGCTATTTCCGAAAGGGGCCATTCTTCGGCCTGGCCTGCTTCGCCAACATGCCCGTGGCAAGTGAGCTGGAGCGTGGTGCACGGATGAAGTCTGTGGGCATCCTGTCTCCGTCCTACACCCTGCTTTACCGCTACATGCACTTCTTGGAGAACCAGGTTCGGTATGTGGCTTGCGTACGTGTGTGGGGCTGCCGCGGGGATGTGCCAGCCGGTGGGTGTGTGATGAGCCCTCGGAGACGAAGGTTGTGGGCCACAACAGCACATGCCCCTGCACGGACATCCAGGCCACATTTCCCGCCTCAGGTGGTGGTCTTTTCTGTGTTAACCCAAGTCCTGCCCTAAAGACTCTTCACACTGGGTTGGATTTGCCTTCGGTCTCTGTTAATACTGTCCTCGGGTTTGTTGAATTACAAGATCCGTTGACAAGTACAGATCTTTGATTACCCTATGCCACACTAATGACCTCCTTTGCCCTAGGTGGGGAAGCAGACTCTAAACTCATCATTCATTATTTGGGGTCATTATTACTACTTGTGGTAATAGGTAACATTTTTTTAATGTTTTTATTTATTTCTGAGAGAGAGAGAGAGAGAGAAAGATAGCATGAGCAGGGGAGGGTCAGAGAGAGAGAGATACTGAATCTGAAACAGCCTCCAGGCTCTGAGCTGGCTGTCAGCACAGAGCCAGACATGGGGCTCGAACCCACGAACCGTGAGATCATGACCTGAGCCGAAGTTGGATGCTTAACCAACTGAGCCATCCAGGCGCCCCTAGAAAGGGAATTTTTAACAGAAGCAGTGAAACTGTTCATTATCTTCTATATTTTTTCCTTAACCTCATTTCAGATTATGAGAGAGAGAGCTAATCTAATCCCTGAAGCACTATTAAAATATTAGCATATTTGCCTCATTTTCTGGAACACAAGTGTGTATACTTTTAAAATATATATATGCTTGCCATCATACTTTCTATACATTTTTATATGCTATATTTTTAGAATTTATTTGAATTTTTTAATATAACAGTCTTTCTTGATTGTGATCTTTGAAAGAACATGAAATTTGTTGCTTGTGGGGAAAAAAATGTTTATTATGTAAAATGTATATAAAAGTACAAATGAGGGGAATCTGGGTGGTTTAGTCACTTAAGACCCTTAGACTTAAGTCACTTAGACCCCCCTTTTTTTTTTTTAATGTTTATTTATTTTTGAGAGAGAGACAGAGCACAAGTGGGGGAGAGGCAGAGAGAGAGGGAAACACAGAATCCAAAGCAGGCTCCAGGCTCTGAGCTGTCAGCACAGAGCCCGATGTGGGGCTCAGACTCATGAACCATGTGATCATGACCTGAGTTGAAGACAGATTCTTAACTGATGAACCACCCAGGCATCCCTGATTCTTTTTTTTTTTTAATGTTTATTTATCTATTTTTTTTAGAGAGACCAAGTGTGTGTGTATCCCTTTTAATCTATAGATACATCTTTTGTTTTTAATTTTAGGAACCTTTTCTACTGTAAGAAAATATTTCACTTTTCCATTCTATTTTTTTCCCTTCTTTATGCACTGGTTAGGCATGTTTTCTTTGTATTGTCCTCCATATTTATCACTTCATAATTTTGATCATTATTTTAATAACTGTGTGATGCCAGAGCTGTCCTATTAGTTTTCTTCATTATTCACTATGGTTGAGCATTTAGCGTATTTTGTTTCTTGTTTTTTTTAATCCTCTATATGTTGGAGCTGTGATAAACATCTCATGCAGATCTCTTTTTCTATATTTGAAATATTTCCTCAGTTTTGTGTCTCAGAAGTAGTATTATGGGGTTAAAAAACATTTTTATTGGGATCCTGACACTCTAAAAAATTATTATTCCTTTTGAAAAAAATTAATTTCCCCAAGTAGACAATATTTTCTCATGGTTCAAAAGTTAAAAGTGATAAGGAGGTATTATATTGGTTAGCCTCCTAGCTAAATGGCAGTAACAGAGGCCCCAAAATACAGTGGTTCAAATAAGATAGAAGATTCTTTCTCATGTAATAGTCTAGAGGTCAGCAGGTGGTCAAGGTGGGTAACCTGTTGTTTCATACAATTATTTAGTGACCCAGACTTCTTCTCTCTCATGATTCTACAGTATCCTGAGAGTGATTTTTGTATTCTAAGCTGTCCTTCTCAAGTGTTCTAATCTGCTCACCACTAATGTCTGCATCTAGCCCTTAGGGAAGAGGGAAAGCCCCAGAAACTGCATACATCACTTCTTCCATAACATTGTCAAGTTCTCCATCAGAAAGACATACCTAACAGCAAGGGAGATTGGAAGAGGTAGTTTCTAGGTAGGTGACCCTGTGGCCAGTTAAAAATCTGGTGCTTCTGTTGCAAATAAGAAAAAGGGACAGATGGATTTGGGGGCAAAATCAACAGCCCGTGTTTCAATATGTCCCTCTTGCGATCCTGATATCCATCTCTTCTTCTCACATGTAGAGAACATTCCTCCCACCCCAGGGAGACTGCAGAGAGGCTCATCAAGTTGATGCTTCTAGTCTACAGTCCAGGATTTCTGTGTGATATGAAGCAGTCCTTTTCAATAGATCAGCACATGGTTCTTCATATCCTGAAAACTTACAGAAGAAGAGACAAATTCATTCACTCTCTACCTCCTAAATGCAACACCGAAGGTAGAGTAGGAACCACAGTATAAGCTCCTATTTGGAAAAAGGAAGGATAAGAAATACAAGCAGCCATTAGTCCATAACGCTCACGAAATTCTGCCAAGCAGGGGTTGCAAAGTCTCCTTGTCCTGGCGGCATAGTAAGTTCGTTGGTGAAACTGTGGTTCTGTTAGTGAGAATCCCCTTGCCCATTTTCCTCCATGGCTCCTGGCTTTGTCTTCTAGGAGATTTTGTATCCATTTTCCGCCACAACCACTTCTTTTTTTTTTTTTAATTTTTTTTTTAAATTTTTTTTTTAATTTATTTCTAGGAGAGAGAGAGAGACAGTGTGGGCAGGGGAGGGTCAGAGAGAGAGGGAGTCACAGACTGAAACAGGCTCCAGGCTCTGAGCTGGCAGTCAGCACAGAGCCCGACACAGGGCCCGAACCCATGAACCGCAAGATCATGACCTAAGTGAAAGTTGGACGCTTAACCGACTAAGCCACCCAGGCGCCCCAAACCGCCACAACCACTTCTGAAGCAGGCGTTGGGGAACATGACCTTCTTGAGGTTGCACATCTAGAGAACACCTTTCTCGCTGGTGTAGGTTGGTGGGTCTAGTGGTTTCTTTAAGGGTTGAGCAGTCACAGGCTTTTATAGGCCAAGCACATGATACTACAAATCCCTCAAAAACTAAACAGTCTTGTGGTCTGTTCGCTTCTAGTCAGTTCCAAATAAAAGTATATATTGCCAAAGATTTCTTTTGGGTCTTAGTGTTTAAGTCAGTGGACTGTAGACTAGTTACTGGTGTCTGTTCTTGGCCTGTCCATCTTTTCTTCATTTAAATGGCAACTACCTAAAATGAATGAATGAATGAATGACAACTACCTCCTAAATCTGATCTTTGCAAATGGGCCTGTCTCTCATGACTCCACTCTTACCTGGAGTTCATAGAAGCTTTGAGGGAAATTCTTATCTCCTGCTTTTGGGGGTACAAAAGCCGTTGGCTTTTCCAGTCCCATGGGTCCCAAACACTTGGACCCTCAATTAACTTACAGTGCAGAACTCAGAACACGCCGTTCCTTCCATTTCTGGCCTGCAGACTGGCCAGATCTTGCCTCTTTTCATCTTGCTCTTGGAGCAGCTCTCTGAAAATGAAGGGCGACCAACATTTTATTTCTAACTGCTTCTCCTGAAGTTATGAGTTCAGGTGACAAGGGGCTTGTCTTCCAAGTCACTGAAGTGCTAGAAAGTTCCTGCTACAGAGGGCCATGGATTACCAGCTTTTAGTCTGCAGCACCTCCTCTCTTACCACCTGCCTGTGCCAGTGGTGAAGCCAGGTGCCCCAGTGTCTTTTCTGACAATGCAGTAACTCGTTTCTGGGTACCATTTTCTGCTTTACCTGCAGTACAAACTAAGTTGCTACAACAAAGAGACCCAAAATATAGTGACTCAAAGGAGAGAGAAGTACAGCTTTTCTAGCACAGCAGTCCCGGAGCGGGGAGAGGCAGTCCAGGGTAGTGGATGGCTTGGTTCCTCTGGGTCATCCTGGGACCCAAGTCTTTCTGTGCTCCTGTCTCCTAGTGTATTGTCCTCATCTGCATGATAGACGCGGACTCGCCATTATCAGGTCATGTTCGAGCCTCCAGGAAGAGGAAAAACTCAGGAATCCCCCCAAGTTAAACACATCATGTCTTTGCCATGCCTTTGGCCAGTTCATTACTAGCCACACCTCACAGCAAGAAAGTCTGGGAAATGTGGTTCTTAAAACTAGGTGACTGATGCGCTACCATCAGAAAGTTCTATCACTCAAGGAAGAAGAGAGTGATGGTCTCCACTACTGGCATAAAATGAAAAGTCTTCGCCCAGTTCCAGTATCCATCCAGTAATCCCAGTGATTACTGTTAATTTGTCATCTGTCTTTCTGAAGTGTCTGTGTACACAAATACAAACACACATTCTTTTCTTCCCTCCTTTTCATGCAAAAGTATCAGGTTGTACATGTTGATTTGCACCTTACCTTTTTCTTTTTTTTTTTTTAATTTTTTTTACATTTATTTATTTTTGAGAGAAAGAGGGAGGCAGAGCACAAATGGGGGAGGGGCAGAGAGAGAATGAGACACAGAATCCGGAGCAGGCTCCGACACGGGCCTCGAACCCACGAACCGTGAGACCATGACCTGAGCCAAAGTTGGACACTTAACTGACTGAGCGACCCAGGAGCCCCTGCACCTTAGCTTTTTCAATGAAGAATATATCCAAGGAAATAATATTCTGTTATCAGTACAGAGAGTTTATCATTTCTCACCATTGTATTATATGCCTTGTCTAGAAGAACCAGGCTTTATTAAGTCTCTTATTGATGGACATTTGGTCGTTTCCAGTCTTTTGCTATTACGAATAATGCTGTACTGAGTACCTATGTACAAGTATCATTACACGTATAACAGAATATGTGTACAATAAATTTCCAGAAATGAAATTGATGGCTCAAAGGGTAAAGGCATTTGCAATTTTAATAGATATTGTCCAGTTGTTTTCCATAAAGATTGTACCATTTTGCCCACCCAGCAGTAATGCAGGAGAATGCAGTTTCCTCACAACACTGCTAACAGAAAAAAAAAAAAAAAAACTTGGAGGTTTTGGCATTCTGTTGGGTAAAACACCATACAGGAGTATGGTTTTAATTTGCATTTTTCTTATATTTGCTTGAGTCCCTTGTTTTTTCCTCTTCTGTGAACCATTTCTAGCCTTTGCTCTAGTTCTTATTTTTTTGTTTTTTGAGGGTTTTTTTGGTTATTGACCTTAATAATTTCTAGGAGATCTTTGTATAGTAGGGACATTTGTTCTTTGCACTACAAATTATTTTTCTACTTTGTCATTCATCTTTTAGCATTACCTTTTGTCATGCAAATGTCTTTGTTGATTGAATTCATTAATCTTTTCATGGCTTCTAAATTTTGAGTCACAGCTAGGAAGGTTTTCCAGCTTGCTGATTACAGAGGGCTTGAGGTGACATGAGAGGAGGGACTTGGGTGACAGTGTGAAGGGGAGAGGAGCACATGAGGCAGGCGCAGGTCCGGGCACTGGGCCCATGTATCTAAATTAACTAGACTCGGTTTCTGAAAACACCGAATCTGTGTTTTCTATCCATTCTTACTTCTCGTACCCCAAACTTACTTATTAGATTTCCTCCACAACCCTGGGCTTCAGTGTCTCTCTAGCTAGTGCTTCTGTGACTGGTTCTTATTAATCAGAGGATATTGGAGAACTATCTTGTAATTTAAAAAATAAATTTGAAAAAGAAGGAGAGAGTGTTCTAGCATAAAAGGGTCTTATAACATGTGGGTTACCATATCTCTGGACCTTGCTTAGATCATGATTCAAACAACCAACTGTAAAACATTTTGGGGACAATTGGTATAATTCACATATGGACTGGATATGATTTTGTATTTGGGTTTTGCTATTAATTTCGCTAAGCATGGTGTTTATGCTCTTTTTTAAATAAACGTTATCAATTAGAGGTGCATGCCAAAGTGTTTATGGGTAAACTATTATGATAAGGAATTTGCTTTAAAGCATTCAAGGGAAAAGAATGGTGTGGGGGCAGGGATGGGGTATAGATGTAACCATATTGATAAAATATTGATCATTGTTGAAGCTAATGATAGATAATGGGGCTTATTATTCTTTTTTCTACCTTTTGTATAAGTTTCAAATTTTCCATAGTGAAAAGTTTAAAAAGACTACACATAAAATTATCACGTAATAATTATAGAAGACTGAAAAACAGACAAAACTCAAAGAAAAAAAAAAAACATGATCGGATCAGTCAGCCCTATCTGCTGTGAACATTTATATTCTTCTGGTCTTTTCCCTTGTATAAATACATACATACACAATTCTTAAAAATTTATGTCAAAGTCATTCAGCATCTAAAATTTCTAACTTGGTATGTTAACCTTGCCGTGAATGTCACACATAATAGTTCTCAACAGCATGGTAGTTTCAAAGCCTCTCAGTATATAGCTGTATCATGCTTTATGTAACTGTATCCCTGTTATTGGGCTTTTAGGTTGTTTCTTGTTTTTAACCACTGTAAACAGAAGCATCATGGTAGGTAGATGATCGTTCATATCCAGTTATAGTTGTTTAGGTCACCTTCCCAGGAATGGAATCACTGGTCAGAAAGTACATGCAGTACAATTTGATGCAGATTGCAAGTGATCCCTCAGAAAGCTGGCACCATTCTGTACCCACATCAGCAGTAAAAAAATAAATAAAATAAAATAAATTGCCTGTTTTTCTGTACTTGCGAAGCCAGAGACAGACTGGGGCAGACCAGGGCAGACCAGGAGTGAATACCCCAGAGTGATGAAGGGTAACTGTCCCCCGGAGGCCCTGACTCTGACCTTGGCTACATCATTGCTGGGCATGTCGGGGAAGCCAGGATTAGCTGCCGTGGGCATCTGTGCAGTTACACGAGCTTATGTTCTATCTGTGAAGGGCCTTGGGTGTAAGGAGAACCCCAGTGCGTCTGGTCATGCAGGGGGACCCTCGACCTAGCCTAGAAGCCTGAGGCTTCAGGTCAGTAGAATCGCTAGTTCACTGTCTAGTTTTATGATGTTGTATCTTTTGGACACTTTGCACAGATGGCTTGGCCTGAGTTTCAATGTGGTGCTTCTTGTCTGTGCATCCTTATAGACAAGATCACCTGAAACTCACCTTTGCACATCTTTGAAGCCCAGCATCCCTTCCATCTCTTCAGCTTGCTTCAGTACCTTTGGGGTTATCTTGGTATCGGGGCTTGATAATCAGTGCTGTTTATTGCAAAGTCTCCAGTGTGTTTACGTTTTGAGGCTTTCATACAACACTTGTTTAACATTCATCCAGAACTGCCAGTTTATATTCACGTCTGTGCCCATATTCTGTCTTTCATATTAGTGCCTTGTTCTTTTCCATCAGTCAGTGAGATCTTAAGCTGTCAGAGGACAGGGTCCTGAAACTAGCTTTTTGTCAAAGGACTCTAGCTTTGTGAGCTTTTCTTTAGAAACTGGTTCAAGTATAGCATTTATGGCAAACAGAAAAGACAACTGAGCAGCAAACCAACAACCAGAAAAATTATCATAACAGTTACCCTTGATAGAGTCCCCCTTTAGTGCAGAAAACAGAGTATTGAGAATACAGTGAATGGATTCTTACTATTCTTTTAGGGAAATTACATCCCGGTGAAATCTTAGAACTTAATCATCTTTGAGTTATTTTGTATTAAGCAAATTTTCATCAGTTTGACACATGTCCTTGAAAAGTATCTGGAATCTGCCCTCTTTTCAGAATTAAAGACAGCTTAGCCACCACAGGGTTCCCATCAAAGCACATGAGTAGGAGTGAAAGAAAGGATTATAGGCACCCACTCCTCATGGTCATTTATTGTTACATCACATGACTGCCTTCTTGTGTAAAGCTTAAAACAATAGGAACCCCCAAATTAGAGAGCCTCCATTCTGAGAGGAACTTACCTTAGTAATAGTTTTGTTTTATTCTTAATTTGAGAGAGCGAGCAGTGGAGGAGCAGAGAGGAAGAATCCTAAGCAGGCTTCAAGCTCAGCATGGAGCCCAGTGTGGGGCTCAATCCCACAACCCTGGGATCATGACCTGAGCCTAAATCAGGAGTCGGATGCTCAACAGACTGAGCCACAAGGCACCCCCGTGATATTTTTTTTAAATGTAGTTGATGTTGATTTTTTAAAATATTTTTTTGAGATGGAGGGAGGGGGAGGGGCAGAGAGAGAGAGGGAGACACAGAATCTGAAGCAGGCTCCAGGCGCCGAGCTGTCAGCATAGAGCCTGATGCGGGACTTGAACTCACGAACAGTGAGATCATGATGTTGGACACTTAACCAATTGAGCCACCCAGGCACCCCAGATGATGTTGATTTTTTTTTTCTTCTTAAAATGTGAATTTGCCTAAAGATCTCTTCCAGGGCTTGGCCTGAATTTGCCCCATTCACCCAGTGTTTTGAGCCCTCAGTGTGCTCCTAGCTAGACACTGCCAGGTTGCTGGGGAGGAAGGAGCCTAATGTTTGTGAGTGACTGAAATGTGGCGCAAGACATATGAGGCTCTCTTTCTACTTTATTTCATTTACCCTTCAAAATAATACCAATTTGCAATATTACCTCTCTTCAAAGGAGAGGGGGCAAAGAGAGCTTTTTTTTTTTTTTTTTTAATCATTCATTTTTGAGAGAGAGACAGAGTACAAGTGGGGGAGAGGCAGAGAGGGAGACACATAATCAGAACCAGGCTCCAGGCTCTGAGCTGTCAGCACAGAGCCCAGCATGAGGCTTGAACTCATCAACCACGAGGTTGTGACCTGAGCCGAAGTCAAATGCATAACCGACTGAGCCACCAGGTGCCCCAGACAGCACATTTTGAAAAGTGTAGTAACTTCCTGGAGATCACCCGTGCAGAGTGGCGGCTATTGCCTTGGCATTAGAAGCTGGAAGTCACTCTGGAGAAGAGACTGCCTGAGGGCACCTGGCTCGGGGTTGGACTAGGAAAGTCTTGACTCTGAGTGGTTTGTGTCCGAGCTTGGAGGAGGCCAACAACGACAGACTAGGGGGTGGGGGGTTCCCTGTATTAGTCATTATTGCTCTGGGGGCCAACCATAGTTTGTGTTCTGAGTCTCTCTCGCTGTAGTGCGATGGTAATTGTAGGGCACCAAGAAAACAAGACTAAAATGGCTTTACTGCCTTTTATTCCTTCCTATATTTGTTTCCTAAGGTGGTCATAGCAAAGGACCCAAATCCCGGGGATTTAGAACAACAGAAGTCCTCCCATAGCTCTGGAGGCCGGCAGCCTGAGGTCAGGATGTCTGCAGGGTCGATTCCTTCTGGGGCCGCGAGGGAGATTCTGTTCCGCACCTCTCTCCCAGCTTCTGATGGTTTGCTGGTGATCTTTGGTCTTCTGGGGTTCTAGATGCATCTCTCCCAACATCTGCCTTTATCTTCACATGGCATTCTCCTTGTGTGTGTCAGCCATGTCCAAATTTCCCTCTTTTAATAAGGTTAGCAGTGTTTGGATTGGGACCCACTCCAGTTACTTATTTCTTTTTCTTTTTTTTTTTTTTTTGATTTTTTTTTTAATGTTTTATTTATTTCTAGGAGAGAGAGAGAGAGAGAGAGACAGCGTGAGCAGGGGAGGGTCAGAGAGAGAGGGAGACACAGACTCTGAAACAGGCTCCAGGCTCTGAGCTGGCAGTCAGCACAGAGCCCGACGCGGGGCTCGAACCCACGAACCGCGAGATCATGACCTAAGTGAAAGTCAGACGCTTAACCGACTAAGCCGCCCAGGCGCCCCTCCGGTTACTTATTTCAACTTGACCTCAGTAAGGTCTTGTCTCCGCAGAGGGTCACATTCTTACATACTGGGAGTTAGGCTCCAGCTGATCAGTTTCTGGTGGGGTTGGAGGGGGACAGTTCAACCCTTGACACCACCCCCATCAAACGTAGCGCCACACAGAATCCACAGCCTTCCTGGGCTTGACTTGAAGGTGGATTCTCCATCGTCCAGATGGCCCAGGGCTTCAGTGAGGCTTTCTTGGTTTTGGGATCAGTTGACAGGGTTCCCCACAGCTCGTCTCTGTGGGCCCGAGCAGGGGCGGGGGGTGGGAAAATAAGAGATTCTGAGTTGTATGTTTGTTTTTATAATTTTATTCCTTGATGCAGAAAGTCTGAGGCTTGGCGGCATCCAATAATTGTTTTCCATTATTTGAGACGTTGAGGGGGAAGCTCCTCTGAGCCTTCTATAACGAAGCAAACAAGCATGGTTTCTCAACAGAGAGCTGCTGTAAGCAGGGGTATGTGGCCTTCCATGTGGCTTTCCACGCTGTCCCTTGGCTCAGCATTCCGTGGGAGGTGATACACCCTCTTCAGCACACCTTGCTCCAGAACAAGAAACACGAGTCACAGTCGACACTCTATCCGTGTCCCACGAGGAGGAGTGTGTCCCGTGGCGTCAGGGAGAATCCGACCCCACGTGTGAGCTTTTTCTAAGGATCCTGTAACCCCAGAGTGGGCATTCTAGGCAACCTCAAAATGAGGGTCTTTGCGATTTATCGCTTCGTCCCCAAGTGTTCTAGTTCTTGGGGCAGGGCTGTCCTCACTGTGTGCGTGTGTGTTTGCAGGCACCAGCTGGAGACGCCTGGACATTACTCTCATCTGGCCGCATTCTATGAGGACAAGAAAGGGGTGCTCCACGCCGGTCCGGGGAGAGGCGGCAGCCTGCCCCCTGTCTACTGGCTGCCTTCCATCCACCGATACATGTACCCGGAGATGAAGGTGAGGCTTGGCCCCACGCTCACAGGGCATACGCTCATGTCTGCTACGGTGGTTGTTGATTATTTTTTTAATTCATAAGGAATTTGTGTCTTGGGCTTATGCCCAAGATTTTGGGCATCAATGATTTTGATAGACTGGGTTTCCGACCTAAGCATTTGGGTTCTTTGAAAACAAATATGCTTTCCAGACATTTCTAAAACTGTGGTGCAAAGCCATATATGATGATAGGGCAGGCCAGTTGTGGTAGATTCCTAGCAGGGACGAGGTGGATTTGATTCTGTTGTTTGCTTTGGACATTTAAAGCCAGACATTGGAGTTGAAAAGGTTAGATGTGGTATTTCATAGTTACCATATTCTCCTTTTCTTTAAGATTTTGTTTTTGGGGCACCTGGGTGGCTTCGTCAGTTAAGCGTCTGACTTCGGCTCAGGTCATGATCCCACCGATTGTGGCTTCAGCCCTGGGCTCTGTGCTGATGTCTTAGAGCCTGGAACCTGCTTCAGATTCTGTGTCTCCCTTTCTCTCTTCCCCTCCCCTGCTTGCTCTCTGTCTCTCTGTCTCTCTCTCAAAAATAAATAAGCATTAAAAAAAGAAGATACTATTTTTAGTACTCTCTACACCCTCCATGGGGCTTGATCTTGAACCACAAGATCAAGAGTCGCATGCCTACCAGGTGAGCCAGCCAGGCGCCCCGTAGTTACTGTATTCTTGATATTACTTTATGACGCATTTTTTCTGAAGTACTTAGTTTGTGTACTAGAATAAGTTTGTTTACAGTTGACAAGTGTTAGGTGTTGGTAGGGTACAGAGATGACTATGAACATGAAGCTCTTCCTTCTCCCTCCCCTGTTGATGGTCATAAGATATTTCAGGGGAAACCTAGGGTTCCTGGTAGAGAAATTATGCCAGGGCTTTAAGGGAAAACTCTGGAAAGGTACCTTAGAAGAAGAGTTAGTCCCTGAAGTATTTGGCCAGGTGAGAAGTGAGGGAGGCTAATTTCAGACTGAGAGAAGGCTGGTGGGAGTCATGGTCAGTCACTTTCTCAGCCCCTCCTGTGAGGCAGACATTCTCCAGCTATTTATCTATACCTGTTGCAGCATATTTTATTTATTTCATTTCATTTTATTTTACTTTATTGTAATTTAATTTTAATGTTTATTTTTGAAAGAGACAGAATGTGAGCAGGCAGGGGGCAGAGAGAGAGAGACAGACAGACAAAGTATGAGCACGGGAGGGGCAGAGAGAGAGGGAGACGCAGAATCGGAAGCAGGCTTCAGGCTCTGAGCTGTCAGCACAGAGCCCGACGCGAGGCTTGAACCCACGGACTGTGAGATCATGACCTGAGCCCAAGTGAGACGCTTAACCAACTGAAGCACCCAGGCACCCCTGCAGCATATTTTAAAGTAAATGATTGTTTACTCTGTTTTTCAGATAAGCCAGCTGTGGTCTATAAAGGTCCAGGGACTTACCTAAGGCTTTACAGCTAGTAGGAGATAGAACCGGGACTTAAACACTGGGGCCAAAGCCAGCTGGCCCCTTAGCCGCCACCTTTGTGGAAAGGTAGGCGTGAGAAGGCACAGGCAGGTTCATGGCACATGAGCAGGCCACAGGTGTGCCTCAGAGATGCGTGGGTTCGGCTCCAGACCACTGCAGGAAAGCAAAAATTGCAGTAAAGTGAGTCCAGTGAAGTCTCTGCTTTCTCCGTGCATTCAGAAGTTACGTCTATACTGTGCTGTGGTTTACTAAGTGTGTAGTAGCACCGTGCCTAAGCAAACAACGTACATACCTTAATTACACCGTGCTTTGTTGCTAAAAAATGCTTACCATCATCTGTGCTTACAATGAGTCATAATCACTGACCGCAGGTGTCCGTAACAAAAATAATACTAATGAAAAATTTGAAATATTGTAAGAATTACTAAAATGTGACACACAGACGTGACATGAGCAAATGCCATTGGAAAATGGCACCCATAGGCTGGCTCGAGGCAAGGCTTTGCGTTTTATGAAAAACGCAGTCTGCAAAACCTGATAAAGTGAAGTGCAATAAAACGAGGTCTGCCTGTAGCTTGACTGGGATGGAATTCCTATGTCAGCTGACCAGGAGGGAAAAGATTGGGAAAGCAGGTTGGAGTCAAATTATATAGAGAACCTTAAATACTGTACCATGGAATGTGAACCCTAATAAGTACCAGTTGGGGTCTCATCAGGAAAACACAAACTATGTTAGATATTCCAGGCTACTTCAGTATAGGGAATCAGTAATCTAGGCACTGAAACCCCAAAGGAGCAAAAAGGGAACAAAGTAACATAGATACTTGATTGGTTACCCATTTGTGCATTACAAACTTCCCCCAAATTCATGGTTTAAAATAGTACCAATTTCTTATCTCTCAGTGTCTGTGAACTAGGAATTCCGGCATGTTTTGGCTGGGTCCTCTGCTTCACGGTCTCCCATGACACTACAGTCAAGGTATCGGCCAGGGTTGGGGGCTTGTCCGAAGGCTTGACTGGGGCAGTAGCTGTTGGAGGATTGGTTTCCTTGAAGGCTGATGGACTAAGGCTCTCAGTACCTCCTCCTCTTTGTTGTCCTCAGTCCGTAGGGAGGTGGGTGTCTCCAGCATGGTGGCTCGCTTCATCGAAGTCAGCAAGTGAAAACATCTGCTGGCAAAATGGAAATCAAAACCCTTTGTAACCTAGCTGTAGAAGTGACAGCCCCGCAACGGCGCCATATTCTGTTGGTCAAAGCAAGTTACTCAGGAGGAAGAGGGGATTACATACGGCTGTAAACACCACGCGGTGGGGATCACTGAGGGCCCTCTTGCGGCTTCCTGCCACACCTTCCCAGGCCTGGGGTAACTGAAGGAGAGGCGACATTATCAAAACTGTGGGAGCTTGCGGAGGAGTCCTACACCCCTGTGCTCAGGTGTCCTAGGCGCTGTGCACCTGCTGATGCCCGACTGTCTGGGGGCTCTGGCTCAGCTGAGCTGGGGCTGCTGGGAGAAGCTGGAGATTAGAATCAGAAGCGTCCCCTGCTGCTGGCACAGCACCAGCATGAGTGAGAAACCGGAGAGAGCTTTTTCTCCCTTCCTTCTGCCTTCCAGTCCCCAGTCATTGCCTCCCGTGGGAGGAACGTAACTGGAAGCCAGGTGCCGTGGGAGTCTGGAGAACATAGGTTACGGATTTCCCCCCATCCCCCCCCCCCCATGACATGCCCTGAGAGGCAATAATTAAGAAATGGTCAGCGGGTCATTCGGGCGATTCTGGGTCTGTATGGACTGAACCTGCTCTTTCTCTCACCACGCCAGACTCTGCCCCAGCTTTTCCTCCTGAGTCAGGTTGCTGCTGGGCTATCTCAAACCCACAGTGAGGTGACCAGCATCTGACCCGGATGTCCCCAGATTCCTCTCCCCAAGAGGCCACGAAGGAGGGACAGAGGGAGAGAAAGTAGAAATCGCCATCTGCTTTTGCTGTACTGAGGGCTGCTGCTCATTGCATACATGTCAAGCTCTAGTTGACATGTGATGCGGGAAGAAAGGCACTTGGATAGGTTGCAGATGGAAATGTGAATGGTCATCGTTTTAAAAAACAGTTTGTTAGTGCATATTGAAAATACAAGTACCTGTGCTTTAGCAGTCCCACCCCTTAGGATCTGCCCTATATTTGTAAACCACCAGAATATAACAATGTCTGTATAAAAATGTTTAAGTCAGCATCATGCAGAGCGGTGGAAAATTAGAATGCCCCATATATTATACACCCATTATAGATAATGAATTAGAGCATGCAGGTTGACGTGCAAGGTTTACCAGGAAGTGTTTTCGTGTGAGAATAGCAAAGTACAGTCTATGAGATGATAATATGCTTTTGTAAAATAATCACAGCCTCAGGTGCAAAGATGGGTATATAACATACACGCATATATAAACATAAGACCATCTTTGGGTATATAGACTAGGTTATTAATATATACATATTACCTGGTGGTGAGGTATGGAGGGACAGGGCTTATACGTGTAAAACAGGAAAGGACCAGGGAAGAAATGGCAGCACTGAAACAGTAATATATATGATAGGATTCCACTGGTCGTTTATGGAACATCGCAAGTATGCACATAGAAAGAAATTTCTCTGTAAACGGTCTATTGAAACATATTTTGTCACTACAGGTTAAAAGAACACCATACATATATGGTTCAGTAACACCGTACACATATGGTTCAGTGAATTTTTACAGAGCGAACACACCTATGAAGAATATTTATTTATTTTGCTGCACATCAGTGTGAATGTATTTATTTTTTTTCTTCCTTAGTTTGTTGTCAAGTTGGTTTTCATCTAACACCCAATGCTTATCCCCACAAGTGCCCTCCTCCATGCCCATCACCCCCTTCCCCTCTCCCCCACCCCCATCAGCCCTCAGTTTGTTCTCAGCATTCAAGACTTTCTCATGGTTTGCCTCCCTTCCTCTCCCTAACTATTTTCCCCCTTCTTCTCCCCCATGGTCTTCCGTTCCCTGTCCCCTATACGTGCAAATATATGGTATCTGTCCTTCTCTGCCTGACTTATTTTACTCACCATAACACCCTCAAGTCCCATCCATGTTGCTACAAGTGACCATATTTCATACTTTCTCATTGCCATGTAGTATTCCATTGTATATATAAACCACATCTTCTTTTTTTTTTTTTTTTTTCACTGAATCAACACAGTTTATTACTGAACTGCACTTTCACCTTCACACAGACTATTTCAAAGAGCTGGAACAAGTGTGGGGTGTAAACCACATCTTCTTGATCCATTCATCAGTTGATGGACACTTAGGCTTTTTCCATATTTTGGCAATTGTTGAGAGTGCTGCTATGAACATTGTGGTACATGTGCCCCTATGCATCAGCACTTCTGTATCCCTCGGGTAAATTCCTAGCAGTGCTACTGCTGGGTCATAGGGGAGTTCTATTGTTAATTTTTTGAGGAACCTCCACACTGTTTTCCAGAGGGGCTGCACCAGTTTACATTCCCACCAACAGTGTAGGAAGGTGCCTGTTTCTCCACATCCTCGCCAGCATCCAGAGTCTCCTGATTTGTTCATTGTAGCCACTCTGACCAGCATGAGGTGGTATTTCAATGTGGTTTTACTTTGTATTTCCCTGATGAGGAGGGATGCTGAGCATCATTTCATGTGTCTGTTGGCCATCTGGATGTCCTCTTTGGAGAAGTGTCTGTTCATGTCTTCTGCCCATTTCTTCACTGGATTATTTGTTTTTCGGGTGTGGAGTTTGGTGACTGCCTTATAGATTTTGGATATTAGCCCTTTATCTGATAATGTCATTTGCAACTATCTTTTCCCATTCCGTCAGTCGCCTATTAGTTTTATGGATTGTTTCCTTTGCCGTGCAGAAGCTTTTAATCTTGGTGAGGTCCCAATAGTCATTTTTGCTCTTGATTCCCTTGCCTTTGGGGATGTGTCCAGTAAGAAATTGCTGTGGTGGAGGTCAAGGAGGTTGTTTCCTGCTTTCTCCTCTAGGGTTTTGATGGTTTCCTGTCTCACATTCAAGTGCTTTATCCATTTTGAGTTTATTTTTGTGTACGGTGTGAGAAAATGATCTAGTTTCATTCTTCTGCGTGTTGCTGTCCGGTTCTCCCAGCACCATCTGTTAAAGAGGCTGTCTTTTTTCCACTGGATACTCTTTCCTGCTTTGTCAAAGATTAGTGGGCCATACATCTGTGGGTCCAATTCTGAGGTCTCTAGTCTATTCCATTGGTCTATGTGTCTGTTTTTGTGCCAGTACCATACTGTCTTGATGATGACGGCTTTGTAGTAGAGGCTAAAGTCTGGGATGGTGATGCCCACCTGTTTTTGGTTTTCTTTTTCAATATTACTTTGGCTATTGGGGGTCTTTTGTGGTTCCATACAAATTTTAGGATAGTTCTAGTTTTGAGAAGAATGCTGGTGCAATTTTGATTGGGATTGCATTGAATGTATAGATTGCTTTGGGTAGTATTGACATTTTAACAATGTTTATTCTTCCGATCCATGAGCATGGAATATTTTTCCATTTCTTTGTCTTTTCTTCAATTTCCTTCATAAGTTTTCTATAGTTTTCATCACACAGATCTCCTAGATCTTTGGTTAGGTTTATTCCTAGGTATTTTATGGGTTTTTCGGTGCAATTGTGAATGGGATCAGTTTCTTGATTTCTCTTTCTGTTGCTTCATTGTTGGTGTATAAAAATGCAACCGATTTCTGTATGTTGATTTTGTATGCTGCAACTTTGCTGAATTCATGGATCAGTTCTGTAGGCTTCTGGTAGAGTCTGTTGGGTTTTCTATGTAGAATATCATGTCGTCTGCGAAAAGTGAAAGTTTGACTTCCTCCTTGCCACTTCTGATGCCTTTGATTTCCTTTTGTTGTCTGATGGCTGATGCTAGGACTTCCAGCACTATGTTAAACAACAGTGGTGAGAGTGGACTTCCCTGTCGTGTTCCTGATCTCAGGGGGAAAGCTCTCAGTTTTTCCACATTGAGGATGATGTTAGCTGAGGGCTTCTCATAGATGGCTTTTAGGATGTTTAGGTAAGTTCCTTCTATCCCGACTTACTCGAGGGTCTTTATTAAGAAGGGATTCTGTATTTTGTCAAATGCTTTTTCTGCATCTATCAACAGGATCATATGGTTTTTATCTTTTCTTTTATTAATGTGATGTATCACATTGATTGATTTGTGAATATTGAACCAGTCCTGTAACCCAGGAATGAATCCCACTTGATGATGGCGGATAATTCTTTTTATGTGCTGTTGAATTTGATTTGCAAGTATCTTGTTGAGGATTTTTGCATTTGTGTTCATCAAGGATCTTGGCCTGTAGATCTCTCCTTTTTTTTTTTTTTTTTTTTTGCTGGGTCTCTGTCTGGCTTGGGAATCAAAGTGATGCTGGCTTCGTAAAATGAGTCCGGAAGTTTTCCTTCGATTTCTATTTTTTGGAATAGCTTGAGAAGATTGGGTATTAATTCTGTTTTAAATGTATGGTAGAATTTCCAGGGAAGCCATCTGGCCCAGGGCTCTTATTTGTTGGGAGATTTTTGATAACTGATTCAATTTCTTCACTAGTTATGGGTCTGTTCAGATTTTCTATTTCATCCCGTGTGAATTTTGGTAGTGAGTGTGTGTTTAGGAATTTGTCCTTTTCTTCTAAGTTGTCCAGTTTGTTGGCATATAATTTTTCATAGTATTCCCTGATGATTGCTTGTATTTCTGAGGGTTGTTTGTAATAAGTCCATTTTCATTCATGATTTTGTCTATTTGAGTGCTCTCTCTTTTCTTTTTGAGAAGCCTGGCTAGAGGTTTATCAATTTTGTTTATTTTTTCAAAAAACCAACTCTTGGTTTCATTGATCTGTGCAACTGTTTTTCTGGTTTCTGTATTGTTTATGCCCTGATTTTTATTATTTCTCTTTTCCTACTGGGTTTGGGGTGCTCTTGTTGCTCTCCTTCTAGTTCCTTTAGGTGCACTGTTAGATTATGTACTTGCGCTTTTTCTAATTTCTTGAAATAGGCTTGGGGTGCAGTGTACTTCCCTCTTAGGACTGACTTTCCCACGTCTCATAGAGTTTGGATTGTTGTATTTTCATTTTCATTTGTTTCCATATATTTTTAAGTTCCTTCTCTAGTTGCCTGATTGACCCATTCATTCTTTAACCTCCATGTTTTTGGAGGTTTTCCAGACTTCTTCTTGTGATTGGTTTCAAGTTTCATAGCATTATGATCTGAAAGTGTGCATGGTATGATCTCAATTCTTTTATATTTTTTGAGTGCTGCTTTATGTCCCATTATGTGATCTATCTTGGTGAATGTGCTATTTGCACTTGAGAAGAAAGTGAATTCCATGGCCTCAGGATGTAGAGTTCTACATATATCTGTCATACCCCTCTGGTCCAATGTGTCATTCAGGTCCATTGTTTCTTTAGTGATTTTCTGTCTAGTTGATCTGTCCATTGCTGTAAGTGGAGTATTAAAGTCCCCTGCTATTAGCACATTCTTATCCATAAGATTGTTTCTGTTTGTCATTAATTGCTTTGTGTATTTCAGTGCTTCCATATTCGGTGCATAGACATTTATAATTGTTAGCGCTTTCTGATGGATAGACCCTGTAATTATTATATAATGCCCTTCCTCTTCCCTTGTTACTACCTTTAAAGTCCAGCTTGTCTGACATAAGTATGGCTACTCCAGCTTTCTTTTGACTTCCAGCAGCATGATATATATTTCTCCATCCCCTTACTTTCAATTTGAAGGTGTCCTCAGGTCTAAAATGTGTTTCTTATGGACAGCAAATAGATGGATTTTGGTTTTTTTATCCATTCTGCTACCCTATGTCTTTTGATTGGGGCATTTAGCCCATTTACATTGTGTTATTATTGAAAAATATGGGTTTAGAGTCATTGTGTCCTTTGTAGGATTCATGCTTGTGGTGGTATCTCTGGTACCTTGTGATCCTTGCAACATTTCCCTCAAAGATCCCTCTCAGGATTTCATGGAGGGCTGGTTTAGTGGTGATGAATTCTTTCAATTTTTGTTTATTTGGAAAGACTTTTATCTCTCCTATTCTGAATGACAGGCTTGCTGGATAGAGGATTTTTGGCTGCATATTTTTTCTGTTCATCACATTGAATATTTCCTGCCATTCCTTTCTGGCCTGCCAAGTTTCAGTAGGTAGGTTGTCACCACTCTGATAGGTTTCCCTTTGTATGTTAGGGCCCTTTTCTCCCTAGCTGCTTTCAAAATTCTCTGTCCTTATGTTTTGCTAGTTTCACTATGATATGTTGTGCAGAAGATCGATTCAAATAATGTCTGAGGGAAGTTCTCTGTGCCTCTTGGATTTCAGTGTCTGTTTCCATCCCCATATCGGGGAAATTCTCTGCTATAATTTTGTTTAAGGTCTCCTTCAGCACCTTTCCCTCTCTCTTCCTCTTCTGGAGTTCCTTTGATACGGATATTGTTCTGCTTGCTTGATTGTATCGCTCAGCTCTTGAACTCTCCTTTTGTGTTCCTGGATCAGTTTCTCTCTTTCTCAGCTTCCTCTTTTTCTATAATTGTGTCTTCTAATTCACCTATTATCCTTTCTGCCTCTTCAATCTGTGCATTGGTTGCCTCCATTTTATTATGCATCTCATTTATACCATTTTTAAATTCATCACAACTATTTTTAAGCTACGTAGTCTTTGTAGCAATAGTTTCTCTGATATCTTCCACGCCTTTTTCAAGCGCAGGGATTAATTTTATGACTATTGTTCTAAATTCTTGTTCAGTTATGTTGCTTATATCTGTTTTGAGCAGTTCTTTAGCTATCATTTCTTCCTGGAATTCCTTTAGAGGAGAGCTCTTTTGTTTCGTCATTTTGGTTAGCTTTCTATCTCTTGTTAGTTTTAAAAGCTTGTTATGCACTCTGCACCTCCGAGTATTGCTGTATTACAGAAGGTTCTTTGACTCTTTAGGGCCTGTCCGTTCAGGAAGTGTTCTTTGGATGGTGTATCTTGGTCTCTCTTGTTGAGGCGTTGGTTATTTTATTTCCCTACTTATAGTGGTATTTGGGACTCTCCACCGTATGTACTTTGGCTTGTTTCTTGAGGTAGCCCTGGAAAACAGACAGACACGCAGGGTACAAAAGCACACAAATGCACAGACAAATCCAACAAACATGCAAACCGAGATGGAAAAAGAAAAAAGGAAGGGACAAAAAGAGGAAGGAGGGAAGACAAATAATAAAAACAAAAATAAATAAAAAAGAAAGAGGAAAAGAAAAAACCCAAAAGAAAAGGACAGTCTAAAAGCATAAAACCAGAATTCCCAGCTACAAATAAAAATCGGGTGTATGCAGTGCTGACGGAAGAACATATACAAAGAAATGACAGGGTGAGGAGGAAGTGATATTGGAAATGAAATGACCAGGCAGGAGACTAAGAGGCTTAATTCAGAGAGAGAAAGAGGAGAATATGGTTAGAGGCGAGGAGAAAGAAGTGAAGAGAATGTGACTCAGAGAAACTATATAGTCTGATTGCTCCAGAGAGAGAGAGAAAAAGCAGTGGAGGTGTAGAATATACATCTAGAGAAAGGATTAAATGTGACTGTTTAAGCAAACCAGTGACCAGAGTGCCCAGTCCGGCAGAGGGGAGGGAGATGAATGAGTCAAGGGAAAAAATATATCTGAATAGAAAGAATTGATCTAGAATTAATCAGGGCAGTGAATCCATGTTGGTCTCGCCCCGGTTTAAAAAAAAAAAAAAAAGGCAGGTCTCTAGCGGGGATGGGCATGGTTTGGTGTAGGCAGGTCTTAGCCTCCAGTGCGACTGGGGAGCCGCTCCCTGAGGTCCTGCCTTGGTGGTTGTGCGGAGAAAAATGGCGGTGCCCCAGTCCCTTCTAGAACCAAGTGTTGCAACTCAACTCTTTTGGGTCAGATATCCCTATGCGCGGCGTAGCCAAGGTGGGCAGTGCTCTGTGTCCCAAGCCCCGCCTCATTTCCAGATCTTAGTCTGTGCACCCCATTGATATCACCCGAAATATAAACCCGCAGGCCGAGTCCCTCCGAGCCATTTCAAGCCTCTTCCCCTCCCCACTGGGAAGCCAGAAGCACAGCAGCACGGCCTCAGGCGCCGCCGTGTCCCCTCCAGGTCGAGCTGGCGAGCAAGCAGCAGTTTCTCCAGGGGACGCCTGGGTCCAGCGCGTCCTGCTCAGGGTCAGCTGGACAGCAGGAAACTGGGTCCCTCTGTGTCCCAGCTGAGGTTTTCCCCTTCTCCAGTGACACAGACAGTGTCTTGAGCAGTTTCAGCCGCCCTTTCTTCTCCCCTAGACTCACAGTGGCTGCTGGTGAAGGGGGCTCCCTCCCCTCCCTCTGTGACTCCGGTCCCAGCCCGATTTTATCTTCCCCAGTTCGCACTCACGCTATAAGGTTTTCTCAGCCGGACTCTGTCTCCTTTTCCTCCTAAACTCCAGGGTTCTGTAAGGGCTCCTGTGGCTTCAGGCCTTCTCCTGTGAGATACGGGGGCGAGTGAAATGTACGGAGCTCCCCGCTTCTCCGCCATCTTGCCTCCCTCCAAGAAAATTTAAAGTCAGGGTCAGAGTCAAAACTAACTGCCAAGGAAGGCAGGCAGGCCCGGGGCCTCTCGGATGCTGGTAGAGGCCCCTCCTTGGGAGGGGGCAGGTGGGAGAGAGAGAAGGGACTGACCCCAGGAGCGGACGGAGTCCCTGGGCAGGGGGGATGGGGAGGCGAGGGACAGGGGAGCCAGCCACGGCTGGGGAGTGCAGAGTCTGCAGTGCCTGCTGCGGAGGCTTGGAGGGAGACCATGAAGGCAGGGGCTGCACGGCTCAGGGAAAGAGTTCCCTGGAAAAGCTGCAGCAGAACAAGGCCCAGAAGGGGGCAGTGGATTCAGATGAAAGCAGAAACGTCTGTTGTGTTGGGTGGTCGGACAGGGTCAGGTCGAGAGGTGCGTGCATTTTCTGCCGCGGCCTCTAGAAGAGGGCGGCACGGCTCTTCCTCATCGTGGCCACTTCCCGCATCGCCCTGGCACAGCCCAGGCCCAGCGCCTCAGCTGCTGGCCGTCGTCTGCTATCTCCGGGCCTGTGCACGCACTGGTCCCTCTACCGGTAACACAGTCCCTTCAGTTATCCTTCGTGTCAAAGATGAGACACGCTGCCTCCAGGAAGTCTTCCCTGTCTCTCTGAGAATCCGTCGGGCATCTCCTGTGTGCCCCCACAGCCCCTGCCCCCCCCCCCCCCATCACAGCTCTCAGGCTGGGATTTGATCGCATGAGTTGATCGCGTGGGCACCTGCTTCTCCCACTAGTTTCTACATCTGGGGGCGGGGGCTGGGCCTTCTGTTCATTGTTGGACTGAGACTGCTTAGCACAGTGATTGGTGCAAAGTATGTGAGAACTATTTCTTGTGTGTGCCTGTCCGTGCGTTCATGAATGGTTGAATAAATAAGATCAGAATTAAGGATTGGTCATTTACTCTGGGAGCCTGGGGCCCAGGACACATTTGGACAAAACACTGGCAGGTCTCCCTGCTGTAAAAGAAGGCACTTGAAGCTTGAGGATCACCAGAGGGGAGGCTAGGAGGGACCTGAAAAGCCCTAGGCTCCCCTTCCTGTATAAGTTGCCTTTGTTTGTTTCTTATTTAAATTCAAGTTAGTTAACATACAGTGTAGTATTGGCTTCAGGACTAGAACTCAGTGATTCATCACTTGCATATAATACCCAGTGCTCATCAGATCAAGTGCCCTCCTTAATGCCCCTCCCCTATCTAGTCCATCCCCCCTATTCACCTCTCCTCCAGCCACCCTGTTCGTTCTCTGTATTTAAGGGTCTCTTATGGTTTGCCTCCCTCTCTGTTGTCTTATTTTTGCTTCCCTTCCCCTATGTTCATTTGCTTTGTTTCTTAAATTCCATGTACGAGTGAAAGCATACGGTATCTGTCTTTGTCTGACTTATTTCACTTAGCATAATACACTCTAGGCCCATCCATATTGTTGTAAATGGCAAGATTTCATTCTTTTTGATTGTGGAGTAGTATTCCATTTGTGTGTGTGTGTGTGTGTGTGTATAGATATAGGATATATATGCATACATACATACACATCTTTATCCTTTCATCAGTGGATGGACATTTGGGCTCTTTCCATAGTTTAGCTATTGTTGATCGTGCTGCTATAAACATTGGGGTACATGTGCCCCTTTGAATGAGCATTTTGGGATCCTTTGGATAAATACCTAGTAGTGCAATTGCCGGGTCGTTACCTTTGGACTTTTGTGAAATATTGTGATTGGAGGGACCTGGCCAGACGTGATGGCTCAGCGCCTCTCCCCCTGGAGGTCTGGGACAGGGGTAGGCACAGGGGCAGGACAGCCTCAGCGGAGGGCAGCTTTTCTGCCCACTTGGGGCAAGTGAAAGGCAGTGGTACTGGGGGCCGCTGCTGCCCGGGAAAGGGAGGCTCCGGTGTCAGCATGTCTCAAGGTCTACTCCTCCTTGGTGTGGGTACCACTTGTCAGAAGTGCTCTCGCCGGCGCCCCCCAGTGGGTGGTGAGTGGTATTGCTTCTGACACTTGTGACGCTGGGCATCCTTACATCAGCTCCTGCGCATTTCATGTTTTCTCTCTCAGATGATCCTGGAGAGCCATGTGCGGAATGGGATGGTCTCCTGGTTTCACAGATAAGGAAAGCGATCCAGAAAGGTTGGCTATGGCAGAGCCGGCATTGGAATTCAGCTTTCCTGGGGTCAGAGCCCCTGGGGCATTCCTGGCTCAGCCTCCTAGAAGCAGCCTGCACGGGCCCACCGGCTTCTTGCACTTAGCGAGAAGGAAGAGGCGGGGCCCGACGTGCAGTGGTTGTCGGGCCAGGGGGGCCGTGGGGTCCTCCTACCCGTAACCTGTGGAGACCCCTCGGGTCCCCGAGTACTCGGGGGAGCTGATATGAGACTGCTACCTCGTCACTGTTCTCCTTCCAGGGCTCAGTCACGTTTTTGAGTTGGGTGTTCTCATGAGGTGTACTGTCACTTCAGAGGCGTCTCTGACTCTTCAAAAGTTAGGTTCAGCCTTGTTTCCTCTGTGCCTCCCTCTCCTGAGTACTTAAGGGTCCCTAAATTCAGCTCTCATTGTATCAGGGGAGCTGTTGCAGTATCGAAACTCAGCGTCAAGGTGAGACTTTAAAGTGAAAAACACCATTTTGTGTGGAAGTAACCATCCCTTAATGCATCTGTTGGTTGTCCTTTGTGGTCTGTGGTGCTGGGGGGGGGATGCAGGGAGCAAGGGCAGAGTGGGGGGTGGTCAGCACATGCCTGCACTGAATATTTTTCACATTTTTAACAAGCCATTCCTTCTCCTCCCCTTTATTTTTTCAGATCACTCACCCAGCCGGCTGCATGTCTCAGTTTATCAAGTTCTTTGGAGAACAGATCCTTATCCTTTGGAAATTTGCCTTACTTCGAAAGCGCATTTTGATATTTTCTCCGCCTCCTGTGGGTGTTGTATGTTATAGAGGTAACTAGAAGCCAGAGTTGTGTGTTCTTTCTTGAGTTTCTCAGAGCAGAAACTGCTCAGGTCTTTGCCTTGTTGGCCAAGTTCAGAAGAGTCACGGCTGTCCCAAGAGGGCGCCAGGTTTTCAGCCTGGGAATGCCAGGGCTGGACTTGCGTTCTAGAATGTGGGCTCTGGCGGCCGTGCAGAAGGTGGTTTGGGGGGCGCCTCCGTGGTCTAGTGAGGGACATAGGTGGTGAGAGGAGATGGGGATTCTCGCACATTAAAGAGGACAACTTGGCAGAAGTTGGTGTGATTAGGTTGGAAGGTTCTGATGTGTGTGAGGTGATGGAGGAAGGGTCCATGATGACAAAGATGTGGGGCCACCAGCTGAGGGTCCGGGAGGAGTATGGGGTGGAGTGATAGCGGTGGCTTTGGATACGGTGCGTGTCTGCTGTCCGTGAGGCCTCCGTGAGGTGGACACCAGGCGCTGGGGGACAGTGAGGCTGGCGAGTCAAGTGCCGGTGGCCACGGGTCGGACGGCGTCACTCGGGGAGAGTGCGAGTGGGGGAGGTGATGCGGGCACAGGAGGTGAAGCAGTAAAGGTGGAGGACGGGAGACTGAGGTGGGGCCGTGGGAAGCAGGGAGGGAGCCGGGAGAAACGGGGGTTCCCACAGGCAGGAGTTTGGAGAGAGGGCAAGGTCAACAGTGCCAGATCCCAAGCGGGGGCTGTGAGCGGCAGACTGGAAGCTGGAAGGGGTCAGGCGTTGTTGGCGTGACTTGAGTTCAGGATCCACCGTGGGGCCCGAAAGGCTTGTGGCCCCGCCCACCCCTCAGCATGCCGGAGCCCCGTGTGACTCAGGTGCCAGGACAGCACAGAGCAGAGCCCTCCACAGCGACCTCAGGGGCTGACTGCTCAGAGGCCGCGGCCGCGGGCTTGGGGGGAGGAGGGCCACCCTCCCCTCTCCCTCTCCTGTCCCACAGTGTACTGCTGCTGCTGCCTGGCCAACGTCTCCCTGCCTGGCATTGGGGGCACCATTCCCGAGTCCAAGCCTTTCTTCTATGTGAACGTGGCTGACATCGAGAGCCTGGAGGTAGAGGTGTCCTATGTGGCCTGTGAGTATGGGGCCCTCCCTGCAACCCGCCCGCACGCCCTTACCCCGGGTCCCTGTGAGTACGGGGGGCCCTCCCTGCACCCCGCACGCCCTTGCCCGGGGTCCCTGCGTGTACGGGGCCCCTCCCTGCACCCCCCACGCCCTTGCCCCGGGTCCCTGTGAGTATGGGAGCCTCCCTGCACCCCGTCCGCACACCCTTACCCCGGGTCCCTGTGAGTACAGGGCCCTCCCTGCACCCCACCCGCACGCCCTTACCCTGGGTCCCTGTGAGTATGGGGGGCCTCCCTGCACCCCGCCTGCA
>NW_024080713.1:2571838-2745137 GCF_003009895.1 Hyaena hyaena | reverse complement strand
TCAGAGAGAGAGGGAGTCACAGACTGAAACAGGCTCCAGGCTCTGAGCTGGCAGTCAGCACAGAGCCTGACGCGGGGCCCGAACCCACGAACCGCGAGATCATGACCTAAGCGAAAGTCGGACGCTTAGCCGACTAAGCCACCCAGGAGCCCCAGGGCCCTGGTATTTCTTTTGGATAGAACTTTAACAACATTTTAGATTCCTTACGGGCTTACTACCCTAATTAGGTCTTAGAAGTTTTCTTGCGTTGATTTTGGCAATTTAGATTTTTTAGCTAAATTTTCAGTTTATTGAAGTTGTTTGTAATACTGCCCTCAGTGTCTTTAATCTTTATCTGCGTGTGTTTTACCTTCCTGATTCTTAATGTATTTTATTTCCTTGTTGAGATTTTCAGGGTATTGATCAGTATTATTAATTTCTTCAACAAATTAGTCCTTAGTTTATTTAAGTTAATGCATTTGCTCTTTTGTTAATTTCTGTTCTTATCGGGTTTTTGTTGTAATTATTATTCTATCTTAATCAAACAGTTTGTTTTCAGATTGATTTTTTTCCCTAATAAGTACCTTTGAAGCTATTGATTTTCTCTTTTAAATATTGCTTTGGCTCTATCCCATAGGTATTGATATGCAGTGTTTCATTATCAATCATTACTGAATATTGTACTTTCAGTTGTGGATTTTTCTTCAAGTCAGGAGTTATTTGGAAGTTTTTTTCTTGTTTGTTTTCTATTATTTTCTATTATTTATTTTTTTAATGTTTATTTATACTTGAGAGAGAGAGAGACAGGGACAGTGCGTGAGCCAGGAATGGGCAGAGAGAAATGAAGACAGAATCTGAAGCAGGCTCCAGACTCTGAGCTGTCAGCACAGACCCCAAGGCGGGACTTGAACTCATGTGCCATGAGATCATGATCTAAACCAAAGTCTGATGCTCAATTGACTGAGCCACTCAGGTGCCCCTGGAAGTTGAGTTTAAAAAAAACAAACAAACTTCCTAGTGGCCTGGATTCATAGGTTATTTTGATTGATTGACTGATTTTTATTTTTTAGCTATAATTTTATTCTTTTTTTTCCTTTTTTCTAAGTAGGCTCCATACCCAACATGGGGCTTGAACTCATGACTCTGGGATCAAGAGTCAGATGCTGTATTGACTGAGCCAGCTAGGTGCCCTTGCTATAATTTTATTCTTAATTTACAGTTTGGCTATCTTATGGTTAGAGAAGAAGGCTATAAATATCTACATTTTGGCATTCCTGAGATTTCCTGTATGTTCTAATACATAATTAATTTTCTAGATACTCATCCTTTAGCTTTCTCCCCTCCCTCATTCTAAGATTATTTTAATTGCGATATAATTCACATGCCATAAAATTTGTCCTTCTAAAGTGTACAAGTCAGTAGATTTTAGTATACTCACAGAGTTGTGTAACCATCACCACTGTCTAATTCCAGAACATTTTTACTACTCCAGAAAAAAACCCATTTGCTGTCAGTTCCAGTTCTCTCTCTCTTTCAGTTCCCTGGCATCTACCATTCTTTCTGTGTCTATAGATTTGCCTGTTCTGGATATTTCATATAAAAGGAATCATACAGTATGTGCCCTTTAATGTCTGTCTTCATTTACTTAACATAATATTTTCAAAGTTTATTTATGTTGTCACATGTGTCAGTCCTCCATTTCTTTTTTTGTAAATTGAGGTGAAATTCACATAACATAAGCCACTTTAACGTGAAAAATTCAGTGGTATTTAGTATATTCACCATGTTGTACAACCATCACTGATGTCTAGTTCAAAATATATTCATCACTCTAAAATAAAGCCCTGTTCTACCTAAGCAATTTTTCTCCATTCTTCCTTCCACCAACCTCCGAAGGTCACCAGTTTGCTTTGTGTTAGTATGGATGTATCTATTCTTAATATTTTATACAAATGGAATTATAAAATATATGATCTTTTGTGTCTGGTTTCTTTCACTTAGCATGTTTTCCATTGATTATCTATATTATACATTCCTTTCTATGGGTGAATAATATTGTCCATATATACCACAATTTGTTTATCCATTCATCCATTGAAGGACATTTGGGGGTTATTTGTAACTTTTGGCTATTGGGAATAGTGCTACTATGAATATTGGTGTACTTGTATTTGGGTACCTGTTTTCACTTCTTTTGGGTGTATATGTAGGAGTGGAATTGCTGGGTCACACAGTATGTGGGGGCTTTTTGTTTGTGTGTTTTTTTTTTTTTGTTTTTTGTTTTGCTGTTTTGAGGAACCAGCAAACTTGACACAGCAGCTGCATCATTTTACATTCTCATCAACAAGGCATGCAAGTTCCAGTTTCTTCAAATTCCCACCAAGACTTGTTACTTTATGTGTGTGTGCTTTTAAATAATGGCCATCCTAGTAGATGTGAGATGAAAACACATTTGGTTTTGATTTGCATTTCCCTATTGATTCATGATTTTGAGAATCTTTTTCTGTGTTTGTTGGCATTTTTGTATATCTTTGAAAAAATATCTGTTACAGTTCTTTCCCCATTTTTTAATTGGGTACTCTTTGTTTTTGAGTTGTAACAGTTCTTTATATCTTCTAGATACCAGACCTTTATCAGATACAAGATTTGCAAATATTTTCTTCCCTTCTGTAGGTTGTATATTTACTTTCTTGATAATGTCCTTTGCAGAAATGTTTTTGATTTTGTTGAAATCCAGTTTTTTTCTTTTGTGCTTTTGGGGTCATGAGTAAGAATCCGTTGTCAAATCCAAGGTCATTAAGATTTACCCCTTGTTTTCTTCTAAGAATTTATAGTTTTAGCTCTTATGTTTAGTTCATCTATCCATTTTGAGTTAATTTTCATCTATGGTGTGAGGTAGGGGTCAGCATTTATAGTATAAATTTGCTACTGAGCTCTGCTTTTGCTGTATCCCATAAGGTTTATTAATATGTTGTGTTTATATTTTCATTTCTCTGAAAGTATTTTCTAATATATCTTGTGATTTCTTTGACTTACATCTATATTCAAAAGGGATATTGATGTGTAATTTTTTTTGTGGGGGGGATGGTCTTTCATGATGGTATAAGGGTAATTCTGGCCTCATAAAGCGAGTTGGAAAATGTTTCCTCCTATTCTGTTTTTGAAGAATATTGTGTAGAATTAGTTTCATTTTTTAATTTTTTTTGAACATTTTGTAGGGTTTGTCACTGAAACCATTTGGATCTAGAGACTTCTTTTTAGCAAGGTTTATAAAAATATGCTGAAGCCAAAAATACTCAGCCCAGCAAGGTTTTCATTCAGAATAGGAGAGTGTTCTTCAGACAACAAAAGCTAAAGTAGTTCATGACGACTAAACCAATCGTATAAGAAATTATAAAGGAGACTCTCTGAGTGGAAAGGAAAGACCATGAGTAAGAGTAAGAACACTAAGAAATGCAAAAGCAGTAAAAATAAGTATATCTGTAAAAAAAATCAGTCAAGGCAAAGTAAAAGGATATAAAATAAGATACCATATACCTAAAATGTGTGTGTGCGGTGGGGGTGGGGGAGGAGGATGAAGAGTAAAGAATGGGTTCAAAGCTAAACAAACATCAACTTAATATAGACTGCTATATGCAGAAGGTGTTATATATAAACCAAATGGTAATCACAAGTCAAAAACTAGTAATATATATGCAAAAAGTAAAGAGAAAAGAATCCAAAGTTACCACTAAAGAAAGCCAGCAAACTGTGAAAGAGGGCAAGAGAAGAAAGGATTAGAGAAGAACAACAAAAACAACCACAAAACAAGTATAAAAATGGCAAAAAATACATATCTATTGGTAATTATTTTGAATGTAAATGTACTAAAAGCTCCCAGCAAAAGTCATAGGGTGACAGAATGAATAAAAAACAAGATCCATCTATATGCTGCCTGCAAGAGACTCATTTCAGACCTAAAGACACATACAGATTGAAGGGATGGAGAAACATTTATCGTGCAGATGGATCTCAAATGAAAACCAGAGTGGCGATATTTGTATTAGACAAAATAGACATTAAAACGGACTGTAACAAGAGACAAAGAAGGATGCTAAGTAATAATAAAGAGGATAATCCAACAAAAAGATACAACAATTGTAAATGTTTATGTAACCAACATGAGAGCACCCAGATACATAGAGCAACTAATAACAACCATGAAGGAAGTAATTGATAGTAATGCAATAATAGTGGGGAACATTAACACCTTACCACCTATCAGTGGACAGAGCATCCAAACAGAAAATCAGCAAGAAAACAGAGGCTTTGAATGACATACTGCACCAGATGGGTTTAATAAACATACTCAGAACATTGTATCCTTAAACAGTGGATCCTTCATCTTTTTGGGTGCACACAGAACATTCTCCAGAATAGATCACATTTTGGTCACAAAACAAGTCCCAACAAATTACAAAAGATTGAAGTTATACCATGCATCTTTTCTGACCACAACACTATGAAACTAGACATCAACCAGAAGGGAAAAATTTTGTTCTAAAGCAAAAGAAATTAAGTGTCTTTTAGAATGAGTGAAAAACATGTTACTTCTCAACTTCCTAGTTTATATCTTTAACCTAGACTTCTTAATTTAATTCCAGATAAAGATTTGTAGCTCCTATTTCAGTTCTCTACTCTGATTGTTTAAAGGCCTCTCGGGGTGCCTGGGTGGCTTAGTCGGTTAAGCGTCTGACTTTCGCTTGGGTCGTGATCTCGCGGTTCGTGGGTTCAAGCCCCGCGTCGGGCTCTGTGCTGACTGCCAGTTCAGAGCCTGGAGCCTGTTTCAGTCTGTGACTCCCTCTCTCTCTGACCCTCCCCTGCTCATGCTGTGTCTGTCTCTCTCTCTCCTAGAAATAAATAAAACATTTAAAGGCCTCTCAGGGTGTTTCAAATAAAAATTTTAAATTCTTTATGCTGTGTCTTTTAGTCCCACCTTCAGGATTCCTTCTGCAGTCTTTTGGATTTGGGGTGCTTTCGTAGAGTCAGAGATGACTCCCCTCTGTCATATCCTGCATTCATTTCATCAGCAAACCTATGGACTCTATAGTATATCCAGCTATGATGAATCTTCCCACCTCTGCTTTTATCAGTCTGGTAAAAGGCACCATCTTCTTTCATTTGGCAGTCATTTCCCACTTGGTTTCTTGGCATCAACTCTTGCTCCGACTGTGGTTCATTTTCAGTTATAGCAGCTATTAAAAAAAATCTGAGTGAATGTGTTACTTTCTTAAAAAGAGAATCATTGTTAAGGTAGAGGTCATATACCATACAAATCACTCATTTAAAGTATGCAATTCAATGGCTTTTCCTGTGTTCACAGAGTTGTGCAACAATCATCACCAAAATCAGTTTTAGAATATTTTCATCACTCCAGAACAGAAAACCCACACCCTGTAGCCATCATCCCTCACTTTCTTTATTCACTTAATCCTCCTCCATCCCAGGCAACCACTAATTTCTGTCTCTATAGATTTCCCTATTTTGGACATTTCATGTAAATGGAATCATGCAACACGTAATCCTTTGTGTTGCAAGACAGTCGTCTTCCTTCACTAAGTACGTTTTCAAAGTTTATTCATGTTTTAGCATGTATCAGTATTTTATTTCTTTTTATTGCCAAATAATATTCCATTGAATGGATATACCGCATTTTATTTATTCATTAGTTGATAAACAGTTGGGGTTGTTTCCCCTTCTTGGTTATTGTGCATAATGCATCTATGAAGACTTATGTACAAGTTTTTGTATGTTTTGTTGTATGTTGTTGTGCTGTTCTTCTAACACGAAGTATTAATTATCTATGGTGTAACAAACCACCAAAGCTTAGTGCTTAAAACCACCACTGTGAGTCTGTGAACAGGCTGTTCTGGACTGAGCTTGCCTTGGCTAGACTTTCTTATTTTTCTGTGACCAAACTGGTGGTTCTAGGTAGGCCATCTGGCCTAGGATGGCTTGAATGACACAACTTGGTTCTAGGAGGCTAGCCCAAACATGTTTTTTTAGCAAGGCACAGGTATATTAGCAATCAAGTTCAGTTGTGCAGAAAAGCAAAAAGAAGCTTGTGTTTGCATTTTAAGCTTCTGCTTGTGTCACATTTGCTAATATCCTGTTGCCTAAAGCAAGTCACTAGGAGAAACCTAGGATTAGAGTGGAAAGGGACTACAAATTATAAAACAGAAGGTATGCCTACAGGGAAGCCATTAATTGGGGTCATGAATGCAGCCAGCCTGTCACCACCTCTGTTCTTCTTGTGTCTTAATACCTTGCATTTGTTTTCCATCTGGTTTTCTTTTTATGTACCTGCATGGTGCGTTTGCTCCTCACTCCCTCAGGTCTGTGCTCATTTATCATCTATCTTATCAGTGAGCCCTTCAACTCTGACTACGTTAACAGAATTAATAGCCACCCCCCTCTTTCCTGCTTTATAGCTAGATTTTTATTAGTAACTTTTTAAAAAGCGTTTATTATTATTATTTTTTTTTTTTTTCTGGAGAGAGTACACATGTGTGCACCCAAGTTGGAGAGTGGTGGAGAGAGGGACAGAGGATCCAACGTGGGCTCCACACCAATAGCAGCCAGCCTGATGTGGGCCTCGAACTCACAAACTATAAAATAATGACCCAAGCTGAAGTTGGACACTCAACCAACTGAGGCACCCAGTTGCCCCTTCTTTATAACTTTTTATCTCCATTTGACATAGGTATTTTGTTTGTTTTATGCTTGTCTTTCCTCAGCTAGGATGTATGCTAAGTGAATTCAAGGATTTCGGTTTAATTGCGCTATTTTCATTGCTTAGAACTCTGGCCCAGGACTCTCATTAAATACTTGTTAAATGAAGAAATGAATCTACATTGATCCACATTTTCTTAAATTCTGATTATCTCAAAGTCACCTGTGTTACTTGTGGAATGTGTAAAGTGTCAGGTGCTCTTGGTTAGAATATGTGATTTTTTTTCTTCAGTAATAGTACCCCACTTATCTATGGGGGATACATTCCAAGACCCCCAGTGGATGCTTGAAACTGTAGATAGTACTGAACCCTGTATATAATGTGTTTTTTCCTGTGCATATATACCTGTGATAAAGTTTAGTTTCTAAGTACAGAAAGAGATTGTTAACATAATAATAAAATAGTTCAGTCATAACAACATACTGTAATAAAAATCTCAAAAATGTGTTTTTCCCTCTCTTTCTCTCTCTCAAAATATCTTACTGTGCTGTACTTATCCTTGTGATGATGGGAGATGATAAAATGCCTACATGGTGAGATGAAGTGGAATGAATGATGATGTGGGCACTGTGATGTAGCATTAGGCTACTGTTGACTTTCTGACAATATATCAGAAGGAGGGTTATCTAGGATTCCAGACCGTGGTTGACCACAGGTAACTGAAACTGTGGAAAGTGAAATGATAGATCAGAAGAGGTACTGTGCTGCTTACAGACCATGCAGTATATAAGAATCGTTCTGCCACTCATTAGCTGTCTGACCTGGGCCAAGTTTATTTTTTCATCTCTCTGTTTTCTGTTTCCTGTTCTGTAAAGTAAGAATAATAATAGTCCAAACTCCTTGAGCTCATGGGAGGAGTTGAACAAGTTTAATATACACAAAGTGTGTAAACAATGCCTGGTACAAAGTATGCACTATAAAAGATTGGTACAGTTATTGCCTAATATTTCTATCACCCACTTGTTATTAGAGGACATGGCACAGGGGGAATGGAATAAGAAGCTGGAGATATCTTATACTGATGGAGAAAATTGTTGAAAACTTGACTGTACTTTTTTGGAAGGGGAAAAGCCCACAAAGCAAAGGAAATACGTGATGTTTTTCCATTGTGTGTATAGGAACATTGTATTCTGAAAATATTCACATACCATGAAGTGCTCTTTACAAACTATTTTTCATTATTTAGAATTTACTAAAAATACCTAAATTGGGGCACTTGGGTGGCTCAGTCAGTTGAGTGTCCAAATCTTGGTTTTGGGTCATGTCATGATCTCTTGGTTTTGTCGGTCCGGCTCTGTGCTGGCAGCATAGAGCCTGCCTAGGATTCTCTCTCTCCCTTTTTCTCTGTCCCTTACCCACTCACACTGTCTTTAGACTCATACTGTCTATAAATATTATAATATTTATGCTCTGGATTTCAATGATCTAGAACTAAATCCTGACTCTATTGTTTACCAGTTCTGTGGCTTCGAGCAAAATACTTATTCCTTCTGTGCCACAAATATTCTCATCTAGAAAACGGGATGATAATTGTTAGTAATAATAAAATATCAATCAGATTATGTCACACACAGGCACACACCTGGTTTTGAAAGTTTGGATTCTCATTACACTAAGAATAAAATCCAAACTACTTACCATGGCTTTCAGAACTCTTCATAACCTGGCTTTTTGTATAATGTTCCTGACCTCTTCTTGTTTTCATGCTCTCCTTGGTTCACTGTACTAACCACACACTTAACTATCCTTTAACTCTTACTTTGAAACATAGCTTTTGGTGGCATATGTTTCCTTCCTCTCTCCCTCCCTTCCTTCCTTCCTCCCCCAGTATATTTACATTCTTGTTTTGTGTTTGTTTTATTGTATGTAAAGATAGTGCTGTTTAAAAAAATTAGTTGATTTTTTTTTTTTTTTTTACCTAGTAACTTACTTATCTTCTTAAGTGCTAGGACAGGATCTGCTGTGTTTTTCCACTTTTGTGGGAGATTTATAAAATTCCTAGAAGTGGAATTTCTAGGTCAAATGATAGGAATGTTCACAGACCTATGATTCCTATTAAGGTGAGTTTTTGAGACTCTACATGTCCATAAAAGTTTTCATTTACCCTCATATTTGATTCATATTCATGAATAAAGACAAGATTGATTATGATAGAGAGCTTTGTAGTTATACAAGTATAGACCTTTTTTCTAAATGGGAAGTCTAACTCTGGGTTCTCTTTAACTTTTGTGTATCCATTGGTTGTTTTTTTCTAGGACACAGGACTGGAGTAGGCAGAGTTAGGGCTACCCTAATTATAAACGTAAGGTTAACTTTGAGTATGGAGGGAGGTAACCAATGCACAGCCTCAATTTCCTTCTTCATTCTTGCCTTCCTTCCTTTCCCAAGCATATAAAAAAGTACAGAGAATAATCATGTTCATCCATACACCTGTAACACAATGTTGTTGAATCATGTCTTACATTTACCTCAGATATTTTAAACAAAACATTACAGACACAGATAAAGGACCTTCTAGATCATCAAAGATAATCAAAGCTTATCCTTTGATTCTATCCCTGCTCTCTTCCTCTTCAGAGGTACCCATTATCCTGAATTTAGTGTTCATCACACCATACATGCTTCTAAACTTTGACATGGGTGTATATTCATAAACAATATTAATGGCATGTTTTAAAGCTGTATATATCTTAGAACTTGCTTGTTTCATTCAGTATTGTGTTTTTGAGATGTATCCTCATCAATAAATTTAGCTCTAGTTCTTCATTTTAACTTACATTTAGTATTCCATTTTACAATTTTTTTTTTGCCCCTTTTCTCTTAGGGAATATTTTAGTTCATTCTAGCATTTTGCTATTATGAACATTGCTGCAATAAATACTTCTTGTATATATGTTCATATTATAATAGCTGCATAACAGTATAATGCCCACCCTCAGCTTTGCTAGATATTTCCAGTTTACTCTTTAGGCATCTTTTTATACCCACATGTAGAATAGAAAAGCACCTATTGCTGTACATAGTTAGACCTAATGTTTTTGCCAGTCTCATGGATATGAAAGGATTTCTCATTTTGATTTGCATTTCTTTGATTACTAATGAGGTCATTTATGTTACCATGTATCTTTTGGATAGTCTGAATTCTTTTTAGTTCACCTACCTGTTGATAACTTCTTTGCCCATTTATCTTTTGGATTATTTGACATTTTCCAAAAGGGTAGCCAGTTCCCCCACCATTATTTATTTTATGGTCCATGATGTCCCACAGTAAATTAGAATGCCAACACAAACTATAAAACTGTATCCATTCTCTTTGCTCGGTTTATTGCTGTGCTATCCTGTTGCTTTATAAACTTTGCTCTCTACTAACAACAGTCTTACTGTCATTATTTAAAATAGTTCTTTTATAGTACTTCTGTAAGAATTTTAGAATCAGTTTGTCAAATTCCATGGGGAAAAAAAAATCTCAGGATTTTGTTTATTGTACTGCACTGAATTAATTTGGGGAAATTTGAGTTTATTACAGTATTGAATCTTCACATAAAAGAGCATTTATGTTAGTCTTTGTCAAGTAAGGAGTGGGGCACGCACATACACGCGTCACACGGCATAAATGTGGAGGAAGACTCTGTGGGAAGCGGTAAGTACCAGAGCACACAGAATCCCCTGGGTTCTGTTATCTTCACATGGATGTAGCTCTACTGTTCCAGTTTTTAATGTCTGTTTTTGTATCTTCATACTATGAAAAATTTTTGTTTTAGTGTTTTAGTTTTTGAGAGAGAGTGAGAGTGCAGGGGCTGGGCAGAGAGAGAGGAGGATAGAGGATCTGAAATAGGCACCATGCTTACAGGCTGACTGCAGCAAGCCAAATGCAGGCCTCGAACTCAAAAACTGTGAGATCATGACCTGAGCTGAAGTCAGACGCTCAACTCACTGAGCCACCCGGGCGCCCTCCACATTATAACCCTTCCATGCTGTAACCTCCTACGTGGAATGTCAGTTGAAACAGGCACCCTTGTCTTATGCCTGACCTTTCTCTGTGATCCTTTGCTGGAGGTTTTTTATAGATATACCTTATTAAGTTAAAAGATGACTATTTCTAACATTCCAATATTTTTAAAATAAGTGAGTGTTGAATTTTTCAAAATATACTCAAATTTTGTTACTGATTTTTAAATTAATTGCATCATGATAAAGAAATATGGTTTGTATGACAATAGTTTTCTGTATTTATGAAATATGTTTTGTGGCCTAGAATGTGGCTGGTACATAGAGAAAAAAAGGAAGAATAACAAAACTTAATCAGTTCCATAGAAGTCAGAAAATCAAGAAAAAAGCAGTGTAAGTAGAAAGCTCATAAGACAGTAGACATAAATCAGATACAAAAATGTAAATGAACTAAATTCTCTTATTAAAACATAGATAAATATGTTTAAAACAAAAGCTAGCAAAAAAAAAATCCTTTGCATAATTGATTTATAGGCAACACAAAGATGAGAAAGGACATATCAGGCAAATTGTAAAATGCTAGTGTAGGTAGGTTTGTGTCATGAAATAGACTTTAACAGAAAAGGCATTGTTGGAGAGAATTAAAGGAAAAGATTAAAAAGTTTGGAGAAAAACTCAATCCTACAGGGAAGGTAAAGTAACAGTACAATGAACACTTAAATTGATACACCTACACCACGTAACTTCAACAGTTGTTAACCTTTTTCTAGATTCATAGGTCCTGAAAAATGATTTCACTTGTCTAAAATTATATATAGGGAGATTAACAATTCCAAAGTCATATGTAGTACATGTTTAAATCACCACAGTTATCCTAAGAAGGTCTTGTGTAGCTGTTCTCCATCCCTAAACTAAGAGCTTCTCTTTGTGCATGTATTAAGTTAGTTGTTGTCTTAGAGTCTTGAACTGACCACTCACCATTTTATTTCCCATGACATGATTTATTAAAGAGACCAGGATACTTGTATAGGAATGTCCCACATTTTGAATTGTCATGGCTTTGACTTTCGAAGAGAAAGATAAATGTTTTATAGAATGTCCCATATTCTATATATGTATGGTTATTCCATTTTGGTGCTTTTAGCATATTTTTTTTACCCTATATATTTCTTCTAAACCTGAAGCTAAGTATAAAAGTTTGATTAGAGGGCGCCTGGGTGGCTCAGTCAGTTAAGTGTCCGACTTCAGTTCAAGTCACGATCTCATGGTTCAAGCCCTGCATTGGGCTGTGTGCTGAGAGCTCAGAGTCTGGAGCCTGCTTCAAATTCTGTGTCTCCCTCTCTCTGCCCTCCCCTGCCTGTGCTCTGTCTTTTTCTCTTTCAAAAATGAATAAACATTAAACATTTTGTTACAAAATCAGCTTGATTAAATTCTGTATAAATGTTTTGCAGGTAAACTTCACGTATGATACATAATGTGTCATTTATGTTGTATCACGTTAAGAGGCACTTGTCACTTTGTCCCTCTATTAAAGATTCCAACCTATCTCTTCTTATGAGGGTGTGTGTGCGTTTTCCTTGTCTTTAATCTGTGCGGAAATGCTTTGACACTATAGGAGTATCCTGTTCTTCATCAGCTTTTTACCTAACAGCTTTAGCCACCTGTGATCCTTTCTTGAATCAGTGATTTTATATTAGCTGGATTCTTTTATAAAGAGAGCTTTCCATATCAAATAGGAATAACTAGAATTTCCCCCCAAAAGGTGGAATATAAATACAAAATTCTTTTCCATTAATGTTTAATTTTCTAAAGATGTAACGGTCACCTACAGTGGTGGCAAATGTCTCCCAGCAAACTTCTTTTATGGATTAGTGAGTTTTTATTTTTTTTTTATGTATGCAATCTGTTGTAGTTAATTATAGTTTTTACTATTTTTGCTGAAAATCTCTCAAGTTTGGCTAATAGGAGTCCCTTCAAGCTGGCTCCTGTGTTGTTTTGACATCTGCCTGGCACCTGAAGATGTTCCAGGATCCCTCTTGAATAATAAGTGGGTCTAGAATGCTTTACTGCTGCCTATTTTCCTCCAGCAACTGTTGTCACTGTTTTTGTTGTTATTTGTATAGTCTGTGCTTATTTAGATTTACCCTTGTGTTTATTAGTTTCTAAGTTCCTTGTTTGTATTGGTTTCCGGTAGCTGCTATATCAAATTGCCACAAACCTAGTGTTTTATAATACCACAGATGTATTCTCTTAATAATTCTGAAGGTTTGAGGTCCAAAACGGGTTTCACACGCGGCCAGTCAAGGTGTCAGAAAGACTGTTCTCCCTCTAGAGCGCATTGCCTTGCCTTTTCCAGCTTGTGGAACTGCATTCCTTGGATTCCTTGATTCATGTTCCCTTCTTTCAGCTACACAGGCCAGCAGTGTAGCATCTTTAGATCTCTCTGGTAGGTCTTCACTTACCTCATCCTCTGTAATAAAATCTCCCCATTTTATAAGGATGCTTGGAATAACATTTCTGGCCCATCCAAGATAATCTCCTTAACTCAGAATGCTTAATTACATCTGCAAAATTCTTTTTGTCATATAAGGTAACATTTATAGGTTCTGGGGTATACAGTGTAGATATTCTGGGGGCTGTTAACCAGCCTACCATGCTGTTCTGTCTTTTACATTGTTCTGGGTTCAGTTTCCTTTTTCTAAGTTGTTAGCTTATTTTCTTTTGTTTCTTGAAGTCATTTCATGATCCTCTGGATTCTTTTACTATTGTTAAGAAATTTACTCTCAGTGTAATTTATGTTTCTTTTCTCTCTGGTTGACTTTAAGAGCTTTTATGAACTTGTACTTCTACCTGTATGGTTGTGGATTTGGTTATATCGTCATGGCCAGGACACAGGCCCCGTTGTGCTACTCTTGAGTATTTTTTTATTTTCAACTGTTTTAGGAAATTACAGCCATCTTCTGTTCAGATATCTCTCCCATTGTCTATTTACCTTCTGAATTTACTAATTCCATTCTTTGCCTTTCATGTTTTCCATTAGTTTTTCTCGGCCTTTTGGGCTGATTTTCTCTGAATCCTCTTCTAGTTCTTTAATTCTTTCTTTAGCTCTAATCTGTTTACTTCACCAGAGGTTTTATTTTAATGACTGTGTGATTAAAAATTCAGGTGTTTATCATTTTCTCATGCTCCCCTTTTGTATGTATTGTCTTTAAGCTTGGGGATAATTCTAGAATTATCTCAATAGAAACTTTGATATTTTGGTCTGCAATTTATTAGCTTTGATTTCTTTCTCAAGCTGATTTATTTGTTTTTTATTGTACAGGAATTACTCAGAATCTTTTCCCCTGACGAACTGATTCTCTAGCCTTCATGCTTTCAATGCCATGATTCTTTTAGCAATTCTTCTGAAATTTTAGGACCATGTCTGTCTTTTTGAATTATTTATTTTAAATAAGTTTGTTTAAATAAATTTGTTTTACCTTTGGTAATAGTCATTTGTTGTTTGGGCATCTGTTAGTTTAGTCCTGTGATTTTCTCCTTTGACCTGTTAAGTATTATTTTACTGGATTCCTGATGAATGACTATGAATGAGAGAAAGAATGAGAGAGAGGTAGAGGGGACTGAGAGGGAACATGGAATTTAAGAGGTTTACTATCCTCACAGTTTGGATTATTTTGTGTGTGTGTGTGTGTGTTTCCTTTTTGTATTATCTTTGTCAAGTTTGGACATCTAGATTTTGCTGATTTTATAAAATGAATTTGGAAGATTTTCCTTTTTTATATGACATCACCTATTAATAACTTACTATATTTTCTTTAAAGGTTTGATGGAAACCAATCATGTAATAATCCAGACTTGATGCCTTTTTATTGGGACGTAGGGAGCCAGTGGCTGTCGTTTTCTGTGCCATTGCTGCCCTGCAGTTCCTTCCATAGCTTTTTGTCTGAATTTATATCTTATTAATTTATATTTTAATATAGACATCTTCTGAGGTGGGTGTTAAAAAAGTTCATTTTTGTGGGGAAGGGAATTTTGCCCTCTGTAAAAGCACTAGAAATGATTGATTGTTTACTAAGATTGCCTGATTTTAATTGCTGTGGTCCACTGAAGAGATCAAAACAGGTCAGGAAATCTAATACCTTTCTTGAATTCTTTTGCTTCTGTTTTTAATTCTCTGATTTCCCTTTAAAGATTTTTGAAACAGATTTTCCTCATTTTTTCCAAGAAGGCATTTGAAGGACAAAACTACATATCTTCTCTTAGTTTTACAATGTCTTACTCTATTTTTAAATATATCTCTATTTAATAATTATTATCAAAGTTCTTTTTCTTACTCTTCTGGGGAAACCTGAGTGAATTTTTTCTATCACTCTTCTCTAATTTCAGCAAGGGCTCATAGTGATTTTCCTTCATTCTTTGGATGTAAAATTACTTTTGTTCCGGGAATTAAGAAATCTTATTTCAGAAAATTCATGGTCTGGCTCTGCCCTGTGTAACCAAGCTTATCATTTTCTATTCCCCAATAAAAAAAGTTTATTCGAATCAGTTTTAATCAGCTCAGTTCCATAATTTTCCTCATGTTCATTCTCTTTCCCTATTCTAATTTTTTTCTTTCTCTCATCCTTTGGGGAGTGGTTCTTTACTGTAACTGTACCTGAGTTTTATCTATGAAGCTTTTAAAAAAACAAAACAACAACAACAAGGCTTTGGATAATAACATCTTCATTTATTTACTGGACTGGAAAGAACCCCTGAACTAGGATTTTTCCCCCCTGCACTAGGATTAATTTTTCCTCTCTTACCCTATTCTAAAGGCAGCTTGAGTCATAGCTTTAGCACTGATTGAATAGCTGTTATGACTAAGACACCAAGATAAGTGATGGGGAAGCAAAAGATAGATAAAACATGTTTCTGATCTCAAAGCAGCTAATAGATAGGAAAAACATAAAAAGCACTTCTGCTTGTATGGTCAATGAACTCATCATAGAGGGTGGGAGTTAATCATTGACTGAGATGAAGAGACTGTAAGTAAAAGAATTTCAGGGGGGATCGTGGGTTAGACCAGAAGTTAGTCTTTGAACATGCTAAGTTTGCGATGTCTATTAGTTATCTTAGTGGAGATGTTCAGTAGGTAGTGGGACAAAAAGGGTCTGGAGTTGAAAGGACAGAACTTGATTTTAAAATCTGGGCTTCATCAGTCCATATTTGGCATATAAAGCCACAAGACTGGATAAGGTCACCTGGGGAATAAGTAGAGCTAGAGAAAAAGAGACCTCTAATGCTTTTTGGGGATATGAAAAATTAGCCATGGAGTCATAAAGGGAAATACTGCAATATTTGACAATAAGAAGAAAAGGAAACTTCTGTCATTGCTTCTCAAATTTTAATATGAATCATTCTGTTAAAGTTCAGTAGCTCTGAGATGAGGCCTGAGATTCTGCACATATAGCATGCTTCCAGAAGATTATGCTGCTGCCGGTCTTTGGATCACTTTTGAGTGGCAGGACTTTGTATAACAAATGAGGCACAAAGTGAAAAACATGAAAACCCCGCAACTTTGAAGGAGAATAAGGATTAAAGTGTAAAATACCTAGAACAAAAGGTATCTATAAATCAACAAGAAAATAAAAATAAAAGAAAGAATATGGATGGGGAATTTTCCAAAAAGAAATGTAAATGTCCAGTAAACATGAAAAATGGTTTTCTGGGAAATACATATTAAAACAACAAGATCACCTTTCCTCCCTTCAGATTGGCAAATGATTCAAAAGTTTGATCATACCCAGTGTTGGTGGGATTATGGGGAAAAGCGTGGACTCATACCCTCCTAGTAGAGTATGACTTGGTACTTTGTTTCTTTCAGAAGACCATGTGACACATTTATTGAATTTTTAAATGCACGTAACCTTCAATTCAGGAGTCCTATGCATTGATATCTAAAAGTAAAACTTAAACCTGTGCCCAGAAAGGCAACTCAGAATTATTCATTGAAGCATTGTTTGAAGTTGAGAAAAAAAGAATAATCTGAATAACCTCTAGTAAGAGAATTATCAGGGGGTCCTGAAACCCCCTTGTTCATCTATCTATGCCCTCTTGTACATTTGTGATTATCTCACATTTTTAAGTTTAAACTTCTAGCAGTTTAAAAGGCCATAATGTCCAGTGTGCAATATATTAATGCTGTTTATGCTATTTAACCTTAGAATTCCAGGTTTAGATCATGCAGTTATTGAGTATCTAGTATCTGGTGTAATTTTCAAGCAGATTCTCTAACCATTTAGATAAATTGGACTCACTCTTCATCAAGGAAAAAAATGACTTTTTAATTTTAAAATAAACACAGAATATATGCCTGTACTATAACCTAACTTCTGAATTCTATGCTGGCCAGCTGGATAAATGGATGAGGCTTGGAACCCTGCCAAGAATTTATTTCACTGATAAAATAAGTGATTTTAAACCCCGCCCTTTTCTCTCAAGGGGTTTTTCCCTCTTGTTTGCTCAGTACTTTGAATATACATCTCAGAACAGTGCATCTTAGTAGGATTTGAGTTGGATAAGAATTTTGCCTTGCTTGTACAGAGTGTAGAATTACAATGTGGTGATTTTAAAGGGAGAGAAGGAAAGGAGAACTAGTTCTCAAACAGTTCAGTTAGGAAGAGTACACATAAACATCAAGGAGCTAAAAATTGTTTCTCCTAAAATTATCCATGTCCACCCACTGTTAGGTTGCTCTTGAAGTTTGAGGCCATTGAAAATCAGCAGCGTCATAACAATATTACAAAATGAATGTTTCCACCCTTACCACCGCCATTTAAAAAAAGTAAAATATGTCTGTATTGAAAGAACTTTGAGGAATGTTGTTCAGGGAAAAAAGCAAGTATTAAAAGTATTTTTTATAAGCTTCTGCACAGCAAAGGAAACAACTCACAAAACTAATAGGCAACCAACGGAATGGGAAAAGATAGTCGCAAATGACATATCAGATTAAGGGCTAGTATCCAAAATCTATAAGGAACTTACCAAACTCCACACCTGAAAAACAAACACCCCAGTGAAGAAATGGGCAGAAGATATGAACAGACACTTCTCCAAAGAGGACATCCAGATGGCCAACATTCACATGAAACGATGCTCAGCATCCCTCCTCATCAGGGAAATACAGATCAAAACCACACTGAGATACCACCTCACGCCAGTCAGAGTGGCTAAAATGAGCAAATCAGAGAACTCTAGATGCTGGCGAGGATGTGGAGAAACGGGCACCCTCCTAAACTGTTGGTGGGAATGTAAACTGGTGCAGCCCCTCTGGAAAACAGTGTGGAGGTTCCTAAGGAAACTAACACTAGAACTCCCCTAGGACCCAGCAATAGCACTGCTAGGAATTTACCCAAGGGATACAGAAATGCTGAGGCATAGGAGCACATGTACCCCAGTGTTCATAGCAGCACTCTCCACAATAGCTAAAACATGGAAAGAGCCTAAGTGTCCATCAACAGATGAATGGATCAAGAAGATGTGGTTTATCTATACCATGGAATACTACATGGCAATGAGAAACAATGAAATCTGGCCATGTGTAGCAACATGGATGGACCTTGAGGGTGTTATGCTGAGCGAAATAAGTCAGGCAGAGAAGGACAAATATCATATGTTTGCACGTATAGGAGGATTAGGAGGAACTTAACTGAGGACCATGGGGGAGAAGAAGGGGGGAAATGGTGGGGGAAAGGGAGAGAGGCAAACCGTGAGAGACTCTTGAATGCTGACAAAAACTGAGGACTGATGGATTGGGGGGGGGGATGGGGCATGAAGGAGGGCACTTGTGGGGATGAGCACTGGGTGTTATATGGAAACCAATTTGACAATAAACTATTTGTAAAATAAATAAATAAAATAAAATCTGAAAAAGAGAAAAAAGTATTTTTATATATAATATTTGTATGTATTTGTGTACTTGGTTTATGTATTATGTTTACTTTAATAAAAAGGAGATGTGGAAAGGATGTATAGCAAACTGTAAATAGCACTGGAGTTTTGGGCAGTGGGTCCAGGAATGTGGGGAAGGTGAAAAGACTTTCATCATTTATTCTGAATACTCGTGTATTATTTGAATCTTTTACAGCTGAGCATATATTGTACTACTAGTGTAGAAGAGAGTTTTTAGATGTTTAATAATAAATGGGAAAAATTGCTATGCTAAATGGTCTCACAGGTCTCTAAGCTCTAAATTTCAAAATATTAAAATATAACTTTCTAATTCATAGTCTAAATGATTCTTATTTACATTCTTTGAAAATATTTTTCAGGTGTGGAATATCAAACAGATGATTAAGTTGACGCAGGAACATATAGAGGCCCTATTGGACAAATTCGGTGGGGAGCATAATCCGCCATCAATATATCTAGAGGTAAGCTTTTGAGTGGCACATCTGTAGTGAATTTTTAATTTTTGTTATTTTAGAGAGAGTGAGAGAGCACAAGTGGGGGAGAAAGGATGGAGGAGGAGAAATGAGAGAGAGCGGGAATCTCAAGCAGGCCTCACACTTAGCACGGAGCCCCACATAGGCCTTGATCCCACAACCCTGGGATCATGACCCAAACTGAAACCAAGAGTCGGACGCTGAACCAACTGAGCCACCAAGTGCCCTTGTAGTGATTTTGAAAATAAAAACATGAACTTATAAAAAGTATTTGTACTCGTGATATTGTTTACCCTAGGGGATGAGATGAGAAATAGATATGAGAAGATGGATTACTTTCGTCTTTATTATACTTCTAAATCTTGTTTCATTTGTTACAGTAACACAGAGTATTTTGTAATTTGCAAAGGAGAAGTCATGTATAAACCTTAAAATATTACTCTTAATAAACAGAGAAAGGAAGCATTCAGTTGTGGAGGTTAGGAAGCTAGTTACCATGTTAGAAAATGGGGGCAAATTTTGTAAAATATCTTTCCTTGTACGATATCTTTTTTCCAGGAAATCCCCCCAAATTGGTGTTTGCTTTCTTAATAGGTAAAATTTATAATATTTAAGTAACTCAGAATTGCATAGCTTTACTGTTTGAGGCTTTTGTATCAAGTCTTGAGCATCGTAAATTTATAGTTGGTTACTGTTCTTACTCCTGTGAGGTAGTAGTTATCATAGATAAGCTTTTTTGGCATTGCTTTCCTGATAGAAGTTACCCTGGTTCCATGACGAGCAAGCTGTTAGGGACTCCAGGCAGTCAGGCCTCACAGCCCACGTGACTTCCCACTGCACTACACTGCCTGTCGCTGTAAAAGCTGGCTCCGGCTGTAATCACTAATCATACAGAAATATAACCATAAATTACAGATGATCATTTGCCTTCAAATGCTGTAGATTTTTAGGTGTGGATTGATAGACTCCTAAACTAAATTTCTAATTTAGCAATCTAATTGCATTTAAAGGGCATGTTAAATCTTACAAGTATTTCATGAGAAAGTAAGTTTGCATTTCTAAAATAAATTTGGAAGTTTGGAAATAACCACTAATAAACTGTTGTCTTCTTCATATGGCTTATCCCAGAGTACACTGCCAGATATCAGTTCATACCTCATTTTTAATTAGAATTAGACAGGGTAACCAGCAGTTTTCTGCCAGCCATTTCTGTGTCTTGTGAGACTCCGCCCCCCCCCTTAGATGTAATGTATTTGCATCAATAACCATGTTTGACTATAGCAGGGGTTCACTGCCCCCTCCAAACTCACATTCTTCAGGTTCTTCATTATTCATATTATATCTAACTAGGACAGTATACAGCAGACCATACCTCATAGATTATATCATTAGCATGTACATTCTTATTTTTTTTAAATTTTAATGTTTATTAATATTTGAGAGAGAAACAGACAGAGTGTGAGCAAGGGAGGGCCAGAGAGAGGGAGACCCAGAATGTCAAGCAGGCTCCAGGCTCTAAGCTGTCAGCACAGAACCTGATGTGGGACTTGGACTCACAAACCGCAAGATCATGACCTGACCTGAAGTCAGACACTTAACTGACTGAGCCACCCAGGCAACCCATGCATATAGATTCTTATTCTCAGGGACAAACACTACACAATTTCTCTGTAGAAGGTGATAGAGTATAGTAATTAAGATGAACTTTGAAATCATATAGGCCCTGTGTTTGAATCTTAGCTGTGACTTAGTTTCTGCAGATAGGTTACCTAACCTTCCTATACCTGACCTCATTGGTAAAATGAGAATACTCTCACACATGTAGTAATTTAAGGTTTAATTAAGTTTGTAATTATGAAATAGCATCATTCTTCACACATGTTGAGTGATCCATAAATTTGTGATTCATTCATTCAGCAGATACTTATTGAGTGCCTGTTTATATTTATGCATTTATGCTTTTCTAGACTCTGGGGATATAGCAAAAAAAAATACCACACAGGTGTGCCTTCAAGCAGCTTATAGTTTTATCAGAGAGGGAACAGGCAATAAACAATGGACGTACATAAACACTGAACTTACACCATTTGAGGGGCGCCTGGTTGGCTTAGTCGGTTAAGCGTCCGACTTTCTCTTGGGTCATGATCTTGCGGTTCTTGGGTTCGAGCCTCGCTTCGGGCTCTGTGCTGACTGCCAGCTCAGAGCCTGGAGCCTGTTTCGGAGTCTGTGATTCCCTCTCTCTCTGACCCTCCCCTGCTCACGCTGTCTCTCTCTCTCTCTTAGAAATAAATAAAACATTAAAAAAAAAAAAAAAAAAAAGAACTTACACCATTTGATAAAGTATGAAGAGGAGCCTACCTGGAGATGAGTCTTCCCTGGGAAACTTGATGAGGGCTAGTGAAAAGACCTTTGGGTATTGATATTTGAAGGTCCTTCAGTGAAAATCCAAGTATGACAGTCATCCACTGAGACCCACCATTCTGCTTTCTCTCTCTGTATTTTCTTTCTTTCTCAGTATTTAACTGCCCTAGGAACCTCAAACAAATGGAATTGTACAATATTTGCCTTTTATGACAGCTTATATCATTTAGCATAATGTCTTCAAGGTCCATCCATGTTGTAGCGTGGGTCAAAATTTCCTTGCTAATTAAGGCTGAATAATATTCCAGTTTGTTTATTCATTAATCTATCAATGGATACAATCGATGGTCATTTCTATCTTTTTGTTACCGTGAATAATGCTGATTTTAGTCCTTTTGACTATATCCCACAAGAGGAATTGTGTGATAATTCTGTATTTATTTTAGTTAGCACATAGTATAACAATGATTTCAGGAGTATATTCCTTAATTCCCCTCACCCATTTAGCCTATTCCCCTCCTACAACCCTTCCAGCAACCCTCTGTTTTTTCTTTATATGAGTCTCTTATGTTTTGTTCCCCTCCCTGTTTCTATATTATTTTTGCTTCCCTTCCCTTATGTTCATCTGTTTTATATCTTAAATTCCTCATATGAGTGAAGTCACATGATATTTGTCTTTCTCTGACTGATTTCACTTAGCATAATACCCTCTAGTTCCATCCACATAGTTGGAAATGGTGAGATTTCATTCTTTTTGATTGCCAGGTAATACTCCATTGTATATATATACCGCATCTTTATGCATTCATCTGTCTATGGGCATTTGAGCTCTTTCCATACCTTGGCTATTGTCGATAGCAATGCTGTAAACATTGGGGGGGCATGTGCCCCTTCGAAACAGCACACCTTGTCCCTTGGATAAATAACTAGTAGTGCAATTGCTGGGTCGTAGGGTAGTTCTATTTTTAATTTTTTGAGGAACCTCCATACTGTTTTCTAGACTTGCTGCACCAGTTGGCATTCCCACCAGTAGTGCAAAAGAGATCCTCTTTCTCCATATCCTCGCTAATATCTGTCGTTCCCTGAGTTGTTAATGTTAGCCATTCTGACAGGTGTGACGTGGTATCTCATTGTGGTTTTGATTTGTATTTCCCTCATGATAAGTGATGTTGAGGATTTTTTCATGTGTTGGTTGGCTATCTGGATGTCTTCTTTGGAGAAGTGTCCGTTCATGTCTTTAGCCCATTTTCTTCACTGGATTATTTGGTTTTTGTGTGTTGAGTTTGGTAGTTCTTTATAGATTTTGGATACTAACCCTTTATCTTATTTGCCATTTGCAAATATCTTCTCCCGTTCTGTTGGTTGCGGCTTAGTTTCGCTGATTGTGTCCTTTGCCTTGCAGAAGCTTTTTATTTTGATGAGGTCCCAATAGTTCATTTTTGCTTTTATTTCCCTTGCCTCCAGAGCAAGAAGTAAGAAGATTGAGTTGAGTAAGAAGGTTGCTGTGGCCAAAGTCAGAGAGGTTTTTGCCTGCTTTCTCCTCTAGGATTTTGGTGGCTTCCTGTCTTTACTTTTAGGTCTTTCTTCCATTTTGAGTTTATTTTTGTGTATGGTGTAAGAAAATTAATTCCTTAATTTTTTAAGGAAATGCCATCCTGCTTTCCACATTAGCTGTCTTTTACATTTCTGTTAGTAATATACAGGAGTTTCAATTACTCCATATCCTTGCCAACACTTAACTTTGTGTGTGTGTGTGTGTGTGTGTGTGTGTGTGTGTTTATAATAGCCATCGTAATAAGTGTGCCACGGTATCTCCTGGTTTTGATTTGCATTTCCCTGATGACTGATGATGTTGAGCATCTTTTCATGCATTTTTGGGACACTCGTTCTTCTGTAGAGAAATCTCTGTTCAGGTCTTTGACACATTTTTTTATTGGGTTGGTTTTTTCTTGTTGAGTTGTAGGAGTTCTTTATATGTTCTGAGTATCATTCCTAATTGGATACATGATTTGCAGATATTTTCTTCCATTCCATGGGTTCCCTTTTCTCTCTCTTGATTATACCCTTTGTGCAGAAGTTTTTTATTTTGATGATGTCTAATTTACCTGCTTTTTCCTCATGTTACCTGTGCCTTTGGTGTCACATCGAAGAAATCATTACTAGACCCAGTGTCATGAACCTTTTTTTTTTTTTCCTGTTTTCTTCTAAGATTTGTAATTACAGTTCTAGCCCTAACATTGGGGTCCTTGATCCATTTTGAGTTAATTTTTCTGTATGGTGTAAGTTAATTCTTTTTCATGTGTATATCCAGTTTTCCTAGCCCATTTGTTGAAAAGATTGTCCTCTCCCACCAAATAGAAACTGAAACATGCCCTTGTCAAAAATTATTTGACCATGGGGGCACCTGGGTGGCTCAGTCGGTTAAGTGTCCGACTTCAGCTCAGGTCATGATCTCACTGTTCTTGGGTTCGAGCTCCGCATCGGGCTCTGTGCTGACAGCTAGCTCAGAGCCTGGAGCCTGTTTCGGATCCTGTGTCTCCCTCTCTCTCTGACCCTCCCCTGCTCACGCTGTCTCTCTTTCTCTCTCAGGAGTAAATAAAACATTTTAAAAAAAGTCATTTGACCATGTACATTAGGATTTATTTGTGGGCTCTCTTTTGTTTGCCATTGGTGTTCATGTCCAATTTTAGGCCGGTTCACACTATACTGATTTGATTACTGTAGCTGTGTAATGATTTTAAATCAGGAAGTATGAGATGTCCAACTTTGTTTTCCTTTTAAGGATTGCTTTGGTAATTTGCTGTCTTTTGAGATTTCATAAGAATTTGAGGGTGGATTTTTCTTTTTCTACAACACATGGGGCATTGAATCTGTAGATTGTTTTGTGTAGTATTGACAGCTTTACAGCTCTTCAGTCTTAAATATGAATGGACAGCCAAGAATAACCAGATATTGGAAGAAAGCTTGTAGTAGGAAAAATGATAGCAAAAATGGTTAAAAGCAACTCAGAAATAGTGCAAACAATAGATGAAAACCTGAAAATATCTATAATTAACATGAGAGATCAGAAAAGACGATCTGTTCTTGTTTTGTGGCTGTACTAAAGAAACAAAAGTCTTAACAGAGAACAAGAAAGAATTGTTGGTATTAGAATAATTAAAATAGTAAGCAGAAAATGTAAACATATATGTGTGCGTGTGTCTGTGTGCATATATGTAAACATGTTATAAGATAAAGTTAAGGAAATCTCTAGAAAGCAGAATAAAAATAAAGATGGAAAGTATTAGAAGGAAGATGAGAAAAATTAGAGAATAAATCTAGGAGAGCTATAAAAATAACACATGGTTCTAGCTACAGAAAGATAAACATACCTAATCACAAGTTGCCCAAACAAATAGGAGTTTTATTTTCCCCTCCTGTAACAAGAAGCATGGAGGTAAATTATTTTAAGATTGATCCCACAGGTCAGAGTTGTTGGATGCTAGGGTGGATCTCTGTGGTCCTTTGGGCCTTTGTGTCCTGAGTGCAACAGATCTGTGTGCCACCATGGGACACTGCAAAGCAGGGAGCTGGGGTCACAGAGGCTCTCTGTGTACTAAGCTCTTTCAGGGAGGAAATTTTTCCCTTCAAACCTCTTACAAGTCTTTGCCTTTACATCTCATTGGCCAGAATAGAGTCACGTGTATCCCTTACACCAGGGACTATGTTTATATTTCTTGAAGTAAGAGGTTAAAAAGTGATGTTTTTCCAGTGTTTACAGCTTGGCTTCAAGATAAGCTCAAGTACTGGCAACTAGAAGTTATGCTATAGTTCTTTCATTACAGAGCATTTCAACATAGAAATCATGTTTTCTGTATGTTTGATGTTTTTTGATGTTTCCACAGGAAGATAAACCTTCACCTATCCCTGCATTTCTTCCTTGTAGCAGAACAGAGTGAAGTCAGTTCTTTCACTATCAGAATCCTTTTTTCCTTGTACTAATTTATTTAAAAACTAGCTTTTAAGTTCTTCTAGATTTTTTCCTATTGACATGAATAATTAAAATTATATTGATTCCCTTGATGATAACTTCAGTGAAATGAGCTATAGTACTCTAAGGAATTTCAAATTTGGCTTTTTAATCTTTGGCTCCCTTTTTATTGTTTTTTTTTTTTTAATGTTTATTATTTTTGAGAGAGAGAGAGCACACGTGTGCGTGCACATGAAGGGAGAGGGGCAGAAAGAGAGGAAGGCACAGAATCCAAAGCAGTGTCCAGGCTCTGAGATGTCAGCAGAGAGCCCAGTGAGGGGCTTGAACCCACGAAGTATGAGATAATGACCTGAGCTGAAGTCAGACACTTAACCAACTGAGCCATACAGGCTCCCCATGGTTCCCTTTTTAAATCACCATCCAAAGGAGGAAAAGATAAGTTTGCCTTGACGAATCATTTCCCAGTATTTTTTCTTTTTTTCCCAATTTTTCTCTCTTCCTTCATCCAACAAATTATTGAATGCCTTGTGTGTGTAAGATACAATGCTAGATGCTTTTCTAGTAATAGGTTCTTCTTTTTGGACTTGACATATTGGATTCCAGAAGAGAAGGAATAGTGTTTCTGGAATCACCCTACATACCTGGTGTTACACACCGAGTCCTAGCCACCACAGAATTTACATACATGCCAGAGTGCCCTGCAGACAAAGATAGTAACAGTAGTAGCTCCTGACATTTGTTATTGGCTGTGTACCAGGCACTGTTCCAAGCAGATAGTAGATCATTTAATCTTCAACCTACCCTATGAGTTATACTTCCTATTCTCATTCTCATTTTATAGATGAAGAAACTCAGGCACAAAGTCTGAATCCAGACATTATGAATTCAGCATCTGCTCTTAACTGCTATATGATTATTATGGTCCTGACAGCCTTTTTGATCTTTAATCTGTGTAGAACCCAGGGTAATTGCAGAGACGTTTTATTAAAACAAGTGAAAAGAATACTAGCAAGGTGCTTCCTGTGGAATACAGAGCAGTCTATTAGATAGCATCCTTGGGCAGTCTGCAAGATTTCATTGTATCTTGTGAAATGAAGTTCAGTAATAAATTTGATGAACTATTGATAAAATTGTTTATTTCACTGCTTTTTCCCATTTGCTTAAAATAGGTCCTTAGATAATTTTCCTCCCATTTTTTCCCTCCAAGATTCTATTTTTAAGTAATCTCTCCACCCAATGTGGGGCTTGAACCCACAACCCTGAGATTGAGGTTGCATACCCCACTGACCCAGCCATCCAGATGCCCCTTCCATTTTTACTTGAGAAATGATTCACATACTATAAGATTCACTTTTTTGAAGTGTACCATTCAGTGGGTTTTTAAAGTATAGGCACAAAGTTGTGCAGTCATCACCACTATCTTAATTCCAAAACATTGTCATCACCCTAAAAAGAAACCTTTTACCCATTAACAGTTGTTCCCATAAGCCCTTGGCAACCACTCATCTACTTTGTATTTCTATAGATTTACCTTTTTGGGCACTTTGTGTAAATGGCATCATACAGGATACGGCATTTTGTGACAGACTGCTTTCACTTAGCATAATGTTTTCAAAATTCATCCATGTAGCACTTATTCCTTTTTATTCCCTCATATGGATATATCAACTTTTGTTTGCCCATTTATCAGTTGACATTTGGGTTTCCACTTTTTGATGATCATGAATAAAGCTATTATGAACATTCATACAGAAGTTTCTGTGTAATATATGTTGTCAGTTGCCTTGGGATGGAATTGCTGTGTCCTGTGGTAACTTTATGTTTTAACTTTTTGAGGAACTACCAGACTGTTTTCTAAAGTGGCTGCACCATTTTAAATTCCCACCAACAATGCATGAGGTTTTTCATTTCTCCATGTCATTACCAACACTTACTGTTTTTTGGTTGTCTTTTAAACAGTCATGCTTATAGTTTTAAACTAAAAATGTTAAAGCATCTTTTTCATGTGCTTCTTTGGGAAAAATATCAGTTCAGATTTTTTGCCCATTTTTTAAACTGGGTTATTGTTCAGTTGTGAGAGTTCTTTGTATATTCTGGATAGTAGATCCTTAAGAGAGATGATTTTTTTAAGTATTTTCTCCTATTTTGTAGGATTTATTTTTCATTCTTTTGGTGGTGTCTTGTGAAGTACCAAAGTTTTAATTTTGAGAAGTGCAATTTATCTGTTTTTTTCTTTGGTTGATGTGATTTTAGTGTGTCCTATCTAAGAATTCTTGCTTATTCTAAGGTTCATGATGATTAACTCCTATGTTTTCTTCTAAGAACTTTGAATTAAAAAAATTTTTTTAATGTTTATTTTTGAGAGAGAGATGGAGCCTGAGCAGGTTAGGGTCAGAGAGAGAGGGAGTCACAGAAGTTGAAGCAGGCTCCAGGCTTTGAGCTGTCAGCACAGAGCCTGACTCAGGGCTCCAACCCACAAACTGAGAGATCATGACCTGAGCCGAAGTCAGACACTTAACCAATTGAGCCACCCAGGTGGCCCTCTTCTAAGAACTTTTTAGTTTTAGCTCTTAATTTTAGGTGTATGGTCCATTTTGAGTTAATTTTTGAATGTTAGGTATTAGTCCAACTTCATTCTTATGCATGTAGATATTCAGTGGTACCAGCACCATTGTCAACAATCAGTTGGCCATAAATGTAAGCCTTTATTTCTGGATTCTCAGTTCTATTGTGTTGTTCTATATGTGTATCCTTATTCCAATACACGTGTCTTTATTACTGTACCTTTATAGTAATTTTTGAAACAAAGAAATACGAAGCCTCTAACTTTATTCAGGATTATTTTGGGCTTCCTGTGTACTTCCATATGAATTTTAAGTTTGGCTTGTCCATTTCTGTAAAAAGCCATAGGGATTTTCATAAGGATTGCAGTGAATCTGTAGATCAATTTGGGGAAAATTGTTACCTTAATAATATTAACTGTTTTTGTATTATTTAATTCAAAAACAGCTGACATGATCTGTGCCTTCATCTAGCTTACAATTTAGTAGAGTCATGTTAAGAACTCAACTAATATAGTGATAACAGTAATAAACATTACAACAATTGCTAGTACTACTTATTCCTACTAAGAACAGTATTTATTGGGTTTTTGCTATGTGGTAGCCTCTGTAGTAACTTCTTTTACCTATATTATCTCATTTAATCCTCAGAAAATTTTTTCATAATGAGAGAAACAGTCATATAAAGAAACATGATAATAGTTTAAAAGAGGTGAAGAGAAAGAATACTTCTTTTGGGTTTTATTAAGCAAAGCTTTGAATTGGACTTTGAAAAATAAGTAGGATTCTGATGAGAAAGAATAGAGTTTGGAGAAAGCTTCATCCTGAAAAAGTATCTGGTATCTGCAGCATTGTCAAGAACCACAAGAATTTTGTAATGATAGTGGTGGTGGTTGAGGTGTGCCACCCTCCCAAGTGTGAGGACTTGTTCATATTTGCTGAGTAAGGAAACAGAGGAAAAGTAGGTGATAGAAGAGAAAATGGGGATGACAGTGTACCAAGACCTCTGCAGAGGCCCTGAACACTCAGTGCCATTATTAAATGAGAACAGAAGACAGATGAGGAGGGCACCTGGATAGCTCAGTGGGTTGAGCGTCCGACTGTTGATTTTGGCTCAGGTCATGCTCCTGGGTTCCTGGGATCAAGCCCCGCTTTCAGGCTCCATACTGAGCATGGAGTCTGTTTAAGATTTTTCTCTCCATGTGCCCCTCTCTCCCACTCGTGTGCGCTCTCTCTCTCTCTCTCTCTCAAATAAAATTAAAAGAAAAGAGAGATAGGGAAAGGTGTGGAGAATTGCTTGGACAAAGAAAGAAGAGTAAGCTTTTATTTGATGGCTTTGACCTTCGGAGTAAATTTGAAGGTAATGCTATTTTCTGAGTGAATTAAAGATTGGCTGATGAAAGTAAGGAGCCAGAGAAGCATAGAAAAGGTTGGAGTAGGCCTGTTCCAAGAGATTAGAAAAAGCGCAAGTCCAAAATCTTAACAGCTCACCTAAAGGAACTAGAGGCAGAGCAACAAGAACACCCTAAACTCAGTAGAAGAAGAGAAATAGTAAAAATTAGAGCAGAAATAAATAACATAGAGACCAAAGAAACAATTGAACAGATCAATGAAACCAAGAGTTGGTTTTTTGAAAAAATAAACAAAATTGACAAACCTCTAGCCAGAATTATTGAAAAGAAAAGAGAGAGCACCCAAATAGACAAAATCATGAATGAAAATGGACTTATTACAACCAACCCCTCAGAAATACAAGCAATTATCAGGGAATACTATGAAAAATTATATGCCAACAAATTGGACAATTTAGAAGAAATGGATAAATTATCCTAAACACACACTCACTACCAAAATTCACACGGGAAGAAATAGAAAACCTGAACAGACCCATAACAAGTGAAGAAATCGAATCAGTTATCAAAAATCTCCCAACAAATAAGAGCCCTGGACCTGATGGCTTCCCTGGGGAATTCTACCAGACATTTAAAACAGAATTAATCCCAATTCTTCTCAAGCTATTCCAAAAAATAGAAATCGAAGGAAAACTCCCGGACTCATTTTATGAAGCCAGCATCATTCTGATTCCCAAGCCAGACAGAGATCCAGCAAAAAAAGAGAACTACAGGCCAATATCCTTGATGAATCCGGATGCAAAAATCCTCAACAAGATCCTTGCAAATCGAATCCAGCAGCACATAAAAAGAATCTTCCACCAAGATCAAGTGGGATTCATTACTGGGTTACAGGGCTGGTTCAACATTCGCAAATCAATCAATGTGATACATCACATCAATAAAAGAAAAGATAAAAACCATATGATCCTGTCAATAGATGCCAAAAAAGCATTTGACAAAATACTGCATCCCTTCTTAATAAAGACTCTAGAGAAAGTCGGGATAGAAGGAACCTACTTAAACATCATCAGAGCCATCTATGAGAAGCCTTCAGCTAACATCATCCTCAACGGGGAAAAACTGAGAGCTTTCCCCCTGGATCAGGAACACGACAGGGATGTACACTCTCACCACTGTTGTTTAACATAGTGCTGGAAGTCCTAGCATCAGCCATCAGACAACAAAAGGAAATCAAAGGCATCAGAAGTGGCAAAGAGGAAGTCATACTTTCACTCTTCGCAGATGACATGATACTCTACATAGAAAACCCAACAGACTCCACCAGAAGCCTACTAGAACTGATCCAAGAATTCAGCCAAGTTGCAGGGTACAAAATCAACGTACAGAAATCGGTTGCATTTTTATACACCAACAATGAAGCAACAGAAAGAGAAATCAAGAAACTGATCCCATTCACAATTGCACAAAAAACCATAAAATACCTTGGAATAAACCTAACCAAGGATACAAGAGATCTGTATGATGAAAACTATAGAAAACTTATGAAGGAAATTGAAGAAGACACAAAGAAATGGAAAAACATTCCATGCTCATGGATAGGAAGAATAAATATAGTTAAGATGTCATTACTACCCAAAGCAATCTACACATTCAATGCAATTCCAATCTAAATTGCACCAGCATACTTCTCAAAACTAGAACAAACTATCCTAAAATTTGTATGGAACCACAAAAGACCCTGAATAGCCAAAGTAATACTGAAAAATAAAACCAAAACGGGAGGTATCACCATCCCAGATTTTAACCTCTACTACAAAGCTGTCATCATCAAGACAGTATGGTATTGGCACAAAAACAGACCCATAGACCAATGGAACAGAATTGAGAACTCAGAAGTGGACCCAAAAGTATACAGCCAACTAATCTTTGACAAAGCAGGAAAGAATATCCAATGGAAAAAAGACCGCCTTTTTAACAGATGGTGTTGGGAGAACTGGACAGCAATATGTAGAAGAATGAAACTAGATCATTTTCTCACACCATGCACAAAAATAAACTCAAAATGGATAAAGGACCTGAATGTGAGACAGGAAACTATCAACATCCTAGAGGAGAAAGCAGGAAATAACCTCCTTGACCTCCACCGCAGCAACTTCTTACTTGACACATCCCCAAAAGCAAGGGAATCAAGAGCAAAAATAAACAATTGGGATCTCATCAAGATCAAAAGCTTCTGCACAGCAAAGGAAACAACCCACAAAACTAATAGGCAACCGACAGAATGGGAAAAGATAGTTGCAAATGACATATCAGATAAAGGGTTAATATCCAAAATCTATAAGGAACTTACCAAACTCCACACCTGAAAAACAAACACCCCAGTGAAGAAATGGGCAGAAGATATGAACAGACACTTCTCCAAAGAGGACATCCAGATGGCCAACATTCACATGAAACGATGCTCAGCATCCCTCCTCATCAGGGAAATACAGATCAAAACCACACTGAGATACCACCTCACGCCAGTCAGAGTGGCTAAAATGAGCAAATCAGAGAACTCTAGATGCTGGCGAGGATGTGGAGAAACGGGCACCCTCCTAAACTGTTGGTGGGAATGTAAACTGGTGCTGCCCCTCTGGAAAACAGTGTGGAGGTTCCTCAGGAAACTAACCATAGAACTCCCCTAGGACCCAGCAATAGCACTGCTAGGAATTTACCAAGGGATCCAGAAATGCTGAGGCATCGAAGCCCATGTACCCCAGTGTTCATAGCAGCACTCTCAACAATAGCTAAAACATGGAAAGAGCCTAAGTGTCCATCCATGGACGAATTGATCAAGAAGATGTGGTTTATCTATACCATGGAATACTACATGGCAATGAGAAACAATGAAATCTGGCCATGTGTAGCAACATGGATGGTCCTTGAGGGTGTTGTTATGCTTAGCGAAATAAGTCAGGCAGAGGACAAATATCACATGTTTGCACTTATAGGAGGATTAGGAGGAACTTAACTGAGGACCATGGGGGAGAAGAAGGGGGGAAATGGTGGGGGAAAGGAATAGAAGCAAACCATGAGAGACTCTTGAAGGCTGAGAAACAAACTGAGGACTGATGGATGTGGGGGTGAGAGGGGAGATGGGCATGGAGGAGGGCACTTGTGGGGATGAGCACTGGTTGTTATATGGAAACCAATTTGACAATAAACTATTTGTAAAATAAAAAAATAAATAAAGACCATTCTGTAAAAAAAAAGAAAAAAGGTTGGAGTAAGTATTGTGAAAAATGTCATATGATGATGTTAGAAATAAGTAAACATTTTCAGGTACTAGTGTAAAGGACTAATTTCCACAAATTGATAATGGAACTAATTGGCCTTGTCTTACTTCTGTCTTTTTTTTTATTAGTTTATTTATTTTTGAGACAGAGAGAGACAGAGCATGAGTGGGGGAAGGGCAGAGAGAGAGGGAGACACAGAATCTGAAGCAGGCTTCATGCTCTGAGCTGTCAGCACAGAACCTGATGTGGGGCTCGAACCCACGAACCACGAACTCATGACCTGAGCTGAAGTCTGACGCTTAACCGACTGAGCCACCAAGGCACCCCATCTCACTGTCTTCTCTAGCAGTGTGTGGTAACCTGAGAGAAAAAAAATGGAATAATTGAATGGTTAGAATTTACTAAAGATTTGTATTTGACAAACAAGTTGGTAAAAAAATTAGAACATCAAATATGTTACTAGTGGCATTATTGAAATGGTGACCCATGAAGTAGGGGCAGTAAGACAGTCCAGACCCAAATTTAAGGGGTTAATGGTGATCGTGAACAGATTAATGTAGCAAGATGGAAACTTGAGAAGGTGTGTTTGGGACAGGGAAGGTTCCAAACTGAGGTTTTGTCATCATTTGGAACTCCTGAATCTTTGAAGGTAGAATGAAAATAAATACCTTTAGAAATAAGAATGTTAGAGCAATTTAAGGCAGGGATGTTAAAAGAGTAATCCACACTGAATGCGTCAAGGATAATGGGATGAAATGAGCCAAGCCAGGTACAGAAGACAGACAAGTGCCTTGATAGATGGCAGCTGTGAGGATGGATAGAGGTGGAATAAGAAACTGCTTTGTACTTAATAAAAGGAAAGAGCTATTGATAAATGCAGTGAAATAATGGTTTGGAATCCACAATGGTGGGAACAGTAAATTTTCAAAAATTAAGACTAACACTTTGATAAAGAAATAAAATTTATTGCTTAAGTGCGTTCTGTTTCCCTAAGGCTTACTTTGTGTAGTAAATGTACTTGCCCGGAGGATAGTAAATAAGATTTGATACATGCAAGGGAGATTTTTTATCTCCCAGACTGCATGTATGTGATCTTCCTAGGTTAGGAATTGTGCCAGTCTTTGTTTTTGTAGTTTGAGCCCCAAACAGCGCCAGGCACATGTATGCTCAGTATATGCTAATTGATTAAAGGCTTGATAAGTGGATCATATTGAAAGAGACGTTGTAATAGCTCTTGGAACTGAAAGCTAGCACAGCAATACAATTCAGATCATTTTAAATTGATTTGATTATAATGCTTCAAAATGCTATGAAACATTTCAAGAATCAGGGTAGGGTAGCTAGTAAGTTGTAAAACAGAGGGCTTTTAGTTGTAGTTTAGGCCCTTTACCTCAATGGCTCATTTTACTATTTTCCTTTTTTGTGCTTCAAAATTATATTTTAAGATTTAGCATAGCAAATACATTTAGTGGTCTTCATTGAAATAAAATGTCTCCTTCATTCTCTATCTTTGAAAATCCTCCATTGCTTCTAGAATGAAGTTCAGGCTTCATAGCACCCTCTACAAGGTGATCCCTTACCCACTTTTCCAGTTTTAGTGCTTGTTTCCCTGTATTGCTATTCTTCATTTAATTCCACAAACATATATTGATACCTTGCTATGTCCCAGATACTGAATTGCATGCAGCTATACTATAGTTTTCTCTCTATGCCTTAAAATTTCCTACCTCTTTACTTTGTTGCAGAATTTCTCCTGTACACAGTACTCTCTTTTCCCCCACTTAACTCCATCTATCTAAATGCTAACATAATCCTACCTTATTCTCAATTTGTATCAAGAATGTCCTTTATTTCTTATGTATAACACTTAAACATATTAAAATATATCCACCTGTGCCTCTGTAATAATAAACTCCATGAATGATGAGAAATTTTTAAATCTTTGATTCTCCCTTGTAGCCTTTTATAAATGTTTGTGGTATTACATCTCTGTATGTATGTAGAGAGAATTTTGGTGGACCATGGTGTGGGTGAGGGTGATTTCCACTGCCCTAAAAAACCATGGACCTATAATTTCCAGTTTATTCCATCTCTTTACTTTCAATATCACTCTGTTTTCAAAATTCTTGTTGCTTTTAGAATATTGTGTCTTATGTAGTCATTTGACTTTATAGCTTTGATCAAATGAAACTTTTAGAAAGATACCCTGGTGGATAATGGCACCAGAATTTCTTGACTGGAGGACATAAACCACCTTTACAAATAAAATTTTATTCTCTAAGTAGTATTTGATGGGATCATCAGAGATCCATAGTGAAGAGAACAAAGTATTTTAACTAATACGTATTTCAGAAAGAAGGTGGCAGTTATACATCTTCTAAGCCCTATTGAGATTTTGGTGGTAATGGTGAGGTCTGACACTACCTGAGTCTTATTTTTTGACAGATCTCATTTAACCCCTCATTTCCTTTTCAACTTCTCTTTCTGTTCTTTGGAGGGCAGAAAGGTATGAAACTTTATATGCCTACCGTTTCCTCAAAAAAAATTTTTTTTAATAGCAAGACTACTTATCCTTGATTTAGTATAGTATTTTACCTTATGTTGGGTGTGTGGTTTGGAAGTTAAATTGCAATATGACCAGGTGCACCTGGGTGGCTCAGTCGGTTAAGGGTCTGACCTTGGCTTAGGTTATGATCTCATGGTTCTTGAGTTCAAGCCCTGCATAAGGCTCTGTGCTGACAGCTCAGAGCCTGAAGCCTGCTTCAGACTCTGTATTTCCCTCTCTCTCTGCCCCTCCCCTGCTCACACTGTGTCTCTTTCCAAAATAAATAACACTAAAAAATTTTTTCAATTGCAATGTGACCAGAATATTGTAAATACATTTTAAAATTAACATTCATGGACATTTATATGTTTGTTGATTTCTCAATGCAATGTACTGTCTTTTCACAAAAAATTTATCAATTTAAAAGTATTAATTTACAGTACTTTCAGCACTGATTTTATAACTTGTACTTAAAACCCTATTAGCTAGATTATAAAGAGATTATAATCAAAGACTTAAATTTCACATTTCCTTTTGTTACTGTCAGGAAAAAGTCAGATTCAATGTAAGTCTACTTTATTTTATAGGCCTATGAAGAATACACCAGCAAGCTAGATGCCCTCCAACAGAGAGAACAACAGTTATTGGAATCCCTGGGGAATGGAACTGATTTTTCTGTTTCTAGCTCTGCATCAACGGACACCGTTACATCTTCTTCCTCTTCTAGCCTTTCAGTGCTACCTTCATCTCTTTCAGTTTTTCAAAATCCCACAGATGTATCACGGAGCAATCCCAAGTCACCGCAAAAACCTATCGTTAGAGTCTTCCTGCCCAATAAACAGAGGACAGTGGTGAGTCAACTTTTAATATCATCATTGCTTTTTCTTTGTGTTTTTCAGAAAGAGTAGTTGTTGAAAATGATATATTATCACTCCATACTCCGTGGTCATGCAAATGGAAGCATCCATTTCAAACAGGAGTGGAAAAGACATAATTAATTGGTGCCAATGTCTGTGTCTCTTAATTGGAACAAATTGTATTGTGTTTAGTGTCAGATTTGACATTTTAACCTACCTACCAAACTTGAACCAGACTCAAGCCTAAGTACTAGTTCAGAATCAAAAAGAATTTCAAGACTTGAGCTTGTTTGTTTAACATGTGTCAGGTAAGCTTTGTTCTTTGCCCTTGAGAAATCCCTATTTGGACTTATTATCAAATGTTCAATTTTTAGTGTGCTTGATATTTTTCCTCTGTCTACATAGCTTTTGCTGATCATCTGTAAGAAACATTTAAAGAATTGAAATCTGCACAATTTTATGGATGGTCTTTAATCCTTGAATACAAGTACTGTTATTGCCTTTAATAAATAATGCATCTGTATACATCGCTACTTTTTAAAAATGCACGTGGTTGCTTTTGAAGTTAATAAAAAACCTTTTCATTTCCAAATACAACTGAAGTCAAAGTAGTTTTATTCTTTTTTTCCTCACACAGCATTAGTAGTAGTGCTAGGTTTTCATAGAAAAAGTTTGATGACTGGTCTATAGCCTGGAAGCTATAGTGGCCTCCATTGAGGTCATTTGTCACTTTGTGCAACAAAGGGATGTGAGTATCAATCATTGTGTGGAGATGCAAGACTAGGCTCTCAGCGGTGTCACAAAGTTAGTTGGAATTCAAATCCTGGCATAAAGCTGAGTCTTTGAGGAACTTTATCTTCAGCAAAAGGGTGAACTGGAAGAGAATCTACTTACTCAGCATACATAAATAACAATGAAACTTGTCTGTCTTCACCAGTGGTCCAGATAAAATGTAAAGCTTCCCTTTTGAATTCCTAATTATAGGCCTGTTCTCATCATGGTGTGGGATTCATATTTATACTTATGGGTGCTGTCCAGGAACTTTCAATGCAACAACTAGTCCTGGAGAGATAATAGCACTCAGACACTGTGTAGAAGCAAATGCAAACCCTCTTTAGCTGATCTAGGTCTCATGAAATTCATATAGATAATACCTGCTGACAAGTTCAAAATCCCGTGTTATGAAATATACAAGGAAAGAGCCTATCAGCACATTAGAAGACTTAAAAACAGCAGAACTCCTAAGAAGACACCAAATAGGACTTGTAGGTGGTCTTAAAATTTTACTCAGTGGATGACAGTTACCATCTATGAAGTATTCTTGCTAAAGATGGTTGTATTGAATGTTAAGCTTCCAAACCTTCCATTTTACAAGAAACACAAGGGATGGAAGAAAAAGTTAAGTGCCATGAAGAAATGATAAATTCAGAATTTGGACATTCTGTAAGACAGATGGCCTAGATTCAGTGTCACAGAAGATTTTTTTTTTTTCTTACAAATAGTTTATTGTCAAATTAGTTTCTACATAACACTCAGTGCTCATCCCCAAAGTGCCCTCCTCCATGCCCATCCCCCCCTCCCCCCCACATCCATCAGTCCTCAGTTTTTGTCAGCATTCAAGAGTCTCTCATGGTTTGCCTCTCTCCCTTTCCCCCACCATTTCCGCCCTTCTTCTCCCCCTTGTTCCTCCGTCAAGTGTCACAGAAGATTAAAAAAAAAATTGGGTATTATTCTACAACTAAACAAGACTAAAGAGACGTAAAGAAATCCAGTGTGTGATCCGAGTTTGGGACTAGGTTGTGGAAGAGCTGTAAAAGGCATTGTTGTGATGGGAAATGGTGAATGTTGATTAAATATGTTATTATGGAATTATTAATTTTCCTGAGTGTGATAACAGGAATGTAGTTATGTAAGAAAATATCTTTATTCTTAGGAAATACATTTTCTAGTACTTAGAGGTAAATTGTCATGACACAGCTTTCTCTACCGTCTTTTTTTTTTTTTTTTAAATAAAACTTAGGCACAATAAAGTACACAAATCTCAAGTGTACAGCTGAGTGACTTTCTACATATGTAAGTGCCCTGAAGATGAAGATATAGACCGTTTTTAGTGCTTGCGAAGGGTTCTCCCAAGCCCCCTGCAATTCGGTAATCACTTTCAAGAGTAACCACTATTCTGACTTCTATCTCAGTCAATCAGTTTTGAACTTAGTTTCAAATGGTAAGATGGAAAACAAAATGTTAGAGAAAATTAACATGAAACAAAATTTAGAATCTAAATAGAAAGAATTTGGATGTTAATTGCATCATTCCTTCTAATTTTCTGTGTTTGAAAATTTTCATAATAGAGTTGGAAAAATACAAAGAACATAGACCAAAGGAACAATGGAAAGTTTAAAAGAAACCGTTGTCACTAAGGAACAAAAACTAATGAACATCTGATTTGATGAAGTAGCAAGGCAACTTTAAATAAAATTTCAACATCTCAAGTAGTTACAGCATATTACAGAACAGCTGACAAAATGCTAAATAAAAATTAGAATATTTTTTTAAAAAACCTAAGTGGATAAGATTAAAAAGTAGATTAAATCCAACTGAAGGGAGAATTAATAAACTGTGAAAGGTAAGAGAGTCAAAAGAAAATATGAAAGAGAGGCTAAGAGGTATGAAAGATGAAATGAATAGTTTCATTATATGCCTGAAAAGAGTTCCAGAAAGTGAGAATAGAAATAAAGGAGTAGAGCAGAATTCAAAGAAATGATGCCTGATGTTTGTGAGACATGAATCTAACAATTTGGGAAACACAGACCCTGAATTGTATAACTAAGCTTTAGTTCATAATTATTAGACATAACAAAATGAAAGAATACTATTTTAAAACTATTTAGGGAAGAATGATCTATAATAAAAAAACTACAATTAGATTATAAAAAACTATTGTAGCAGCTGGAGAAGCCGGAAGACCATAGGATACTAAACTCAGAATGCTGAGAGATGCCTGTTAAGTTGCTTAGCTAAAATATGAGTTGAAGGTACAATAATAAAGGCCTTTCCAGATAAGGAATTTACCTTTCCCATGCTCTGCTTGAAGGAACTACCCAAAAATTACTTTATAAAGTTGAATACAGATGAAGGAATGAAAAGTAAAAATTAAACCTAAACTATAAAAGTTGTAGAAGAAAACATAGGAGAGGATCTCAGTGACCTCGAATTTGGCAGTGATTTCATAAATAAGACACCAAAAACAAAATCTATTATGAACATATTCATAAACTGGACTTCATCGAAATTAAAAACTTAATGCTCTTTGAAACACAGTGTTAAGAGAGTAAAAAGACAAACCATAGACTAAACTTTGCAAAACATATATCTGATCAAGGACTTGTATCCAGAGCATTATAAAGAGCTCTTTGATCTCAATAGTAAGAAAGCAAACAACTCAAAAAATAGACAAAAGATTTGAGCAGATGCTTCACAAAAGAAGATGTGTAGATAGTACATAAACACATGAGAAGATATTCAACATCATTGGTCATTAGGGGAATGCAGACTAAAAGCACGAGATATCACTACATGCCTACTAGAATGGCTGGAATGAAAGAGTGGTTGTCCCAAATATTGGCAGCTATTATGTGGAATAACAAGTTTTTATACACTGCTGGTGGGGATGTATAATGAATGGTACAGTCACCTTGGAAAACAACTTGGCAGTTTTATTTAATTCAATTCCTTTAAAGTCCCAACAGTGCTTTTTGCAGACATAGACAAATCCATCCTGAAATTCATGTGGAGGCTCAAGGAATCCTGAATAGCCATGAATTCTTGAAAAAGAGCAAAGTTAGAGGTCTCACTTTCTGATCTTAAAACTTTTTACATGCCAACTGAGTGGCATAGACAACAGACATAGAAATCAATGAAATAAAGAGTCCAGAAATAAATGACATGTATGGCCAAAGGATCTTTAAAAAGGGTGCCACAATCCCTTGGGGGGGAGATGGCGGGGGGGACCCTTCCACAGATGGTGCTGGGAAAACTGGATATGCACGTGGAAAATAATGAAGTTGGACATTTACCTTACACTATATGCAGATTACCTCAAAATAGATCAAAGGCATAAACATAAGAACTGAAACTATAAAACCCTTAGAAGAAAACATAGAGGAAAATCCTCACAACACTGGATTTGGCAGTACTTTTTTAGGTAAGACACCAAAAGTACAGGCAGCATATTTAAAAATAGAGAAATGAGACCACATCAAAATTAAAAAACTGTGAATCAGAAGCTTTGATGTAGCCACTCTGGAAAACAAAATAGAGTTTTCTCCAAAAGTTGAAAATAGAACTACCCTATGACCCAGCAAATGCACTGCTACATTTTTAGCTAAAGAATACAAAAATGCTGATTCAAAGGGGCACATGCACCCCAATGTTTATAAGAGTAGTATCAACAATAGCCAAATTATGGAAAGAGCCCAAATGTCCATCAACTGATGAATGGATAAAGAGGATATATTTATATACAATGGAATATCACTTGGCAGTCAAAAAGAATGAAACCTTGTCATTTGCAACAACATAGATGGAACTAGAGTGTATTAGGCTAAATGAAATAAGTCAAAGAAAAACAAATTCCATGGTTTTAAGGTATTTAAAATTTAAGAATCTGTTGGATTTAAGAAATAAAACAGATGAACATAGGGGAAGGGGAGGAAAAATAAAATAACAATAGAGAGGGAGGCAAAATATATGAGACTTAACTATAGAGAACAAACTGAAGGTTGATAGAGGGGAAGTGGGTGCGGGGGGTGGGGTAGATAGGTGATGGGCATTAAGGCACTTGTTGGAATGAGCATTGGGTGTTATATGTAAGTGATGAACCACTAAATTCTACTTCTGAAACCAATAACTACACTATGAGTTAAGTAACATGTATTTAAATTTTTAAAACAACCCACAAAACCATGTGAATCAGAACACAGTCATCTCAGTGAAAAGACCACTTATGGAATAAGACAACTTATTTTCATATTTGCAAATCACATATATGATAAAGGGGTTAATATTTCAGAACGTATTTTTTTTTAATTTTTTTAATGTTTTATTTATTTCTAGGAGAGAGAGAGAGAGCGTGAGCAGGGAAGGGTCAGAGAGAGAGGGAGTCACAGACTGAAACAGGCTCCAGGCTCTGAGCTGGCAGTCAGCACAGAGCCCGACGCGGGGCTCGAACCCACGAACCGCGAGATCATGACCCAAGCGAAAGTTGGACGCTTAACTGACTAAGCCACCCAGGCGCCCCTTCAGAACGTATTTTTAAAAATGCCTACAACTCAACAACAACAACAGCAAAAAAAAAAAACCCTAAATGACCCGATTAAGAAAAGGGGAAAGGACTTAAATAGACATTTCTCCAAAGAAGATATACAGATGGCCAAAAAACACATGAAAAGATGCTCAACAGTAATCATTAGGAATATGCAAATCAAAGCTACAAGGAGCTACCACTTCACACCCATTAGAATGGCTACTATTAAAAAAAGGAAGAATGAATAACATATTTTATTCAACATAGTATTAAAAGTCCTAGGCATAGCAGTTGCGTGTGCACATGCGTGCACATACACACACACACACACACACACACATACACACACACACAGAGGGATATTACAAAACCATAAAAAAGGATGAGCTCTTGAGGCACCTGGGTGGCTCAAGTCAGTTAAGCATCCAACTTTGGCTCAGGTCATGATCTTGCAGTCTATGAGTTCAAACCCTGCGTTGTGCTCTGTGCCGACAGTTTGGAGCCTGGAGCCTGCTTCAGATTCTGTGTCTCCCTCTCTCTCTACCCCTCCCCTGCTTGCACTCTGTCTCTCTCTCTCTCTCAAAAATGAATCAATATAAAAAAAGTATTTAAAAAAAAAAGATGAGCTCTTGCTATTTGCAACCACATGGATGGATCTAGAGTGTATTATGCCAAGTGAAATAAATCAGACTGAGAAAGACATATACCATATGATTTTACTTGCATGTGGAATCTACAAAATAAAACAAATGAATAACCAAACACAAAGCATAATCAGACCTAGAACTAGAAAGAACAAACTGATGGCTGCCAGAGGGCCAGAGAATAGAGGGATAGGGAAGATGGGTGAAGGGAAGTGGGGGAGATACAGTTAATGGGATTAGTAAGTCATGGGGGAAAAAATAAGTCATGGTGATGAAAGGCATAAAGAATATTGTCCATAATACTACTATAATATTGTATGGTGACAGTACCTACATCTACCTTGTGAGCACAGTATGATGTATAGAGAAGTTGAAACACTTTGTACCCTTGAAACTGATGTGATGTGTGTCAGCTATATTCAAATTTTAAAAAATGACTTTGCTTTAAATGTTGACTTGTTATTTCTTAGTTGTGGGTATATAGGAATCTGTTCTACTTCTCTATTCTCTTTTTATATGTACAAAATATTTCATAATTTTAATAAAAAGCAAAATCAATTTTGCTTTAAGTTGATGAATAGTAGATACTTGGGTCATAATTTTACTTTAATATTAAGTTAGCTCTATAAACAATATTGTATCTGACATAGTAATCCATATGACATTTTAAAGTATTATAAGGATAAAGTATTGAGCTGTTTTGAAATGATACAAAAAATAGAGAATTTATTCCTTTTACCTCATATCATATATTTACGATACCATAGGTACCCGCAAGATGTGGAGTTACTGTCCGGGACAGTCTAAAGAAAGCTCTGATGATGAGAGGTCTAATCCCAGAGTGCTGTGCTGTTTACAGAATTCAGGATGGGTATGGTTTGTATGTGATGTGAAATTTTGTTTTACAAAGGCAAAAAAAACCTCAGACATTGAACTCTGGGGTTTTCTGTAGCATCTTTACCCAAATCTAGGGTGTTAAAATTTAAGTTTAGAAAAAAAATTAAGTTAGCTTTAAAAAACTTGCCGGCCTTTTGAGGAGTTAATACTAGATAATTTTGTGTGGTGGTAGTATTTTGTTATTCTGATCAAATGACTTCATTTGATGTTTGAGAATCTTAAAATTTTTGAACTGTTTAGGGTGTGACTTAATTATTTGAATAATGGACTCTTCCCCGTGTCCCTATTTTTAATATAAACTCACAGTTTCACAAAAGGCTTATCAAAATTAACATTTCATATTAAATTATTTTTCTTTCAGAAAAGTGTCTAAAATTGTGCCAAAACCCCCCAGATTTTGAACCCTGTTAAAAAAAATACCCTTTTTGGGGCATGGTGTCCCTTGAGGTGCTCCCTTTTTTTTTTGTTTTTTTTGGAATGGATAGATAAATCCGTACCTGTGATTTTTTTTTTTTTTTTTGGAGGGGGAACCCTAGGAACAATCAATTTTCTGCTGTTGTAGGTCTTTTCTGGAGCTGACTTGAAGAAAAGAGTACATCTCTTTACCCTGCTGTTTGTCCAAGAGTGATACATTTATTTGGGGTAAACTTAAAAATTAATTTATTGCCATTTAAATTTCTAACGATGGAAGATCAGGGAGCCAAACCTCCCTCACCATTACTAGCCCCTCAATAACCAATTTTCATATCTTCAGCATGGGGTATGTGAAGATTTTTAGGTATGCTAACCAAGAAAGGCTGTGTCTACACTTTTCAGAGAGAAGAAACCAATTGGCTGGGACACTGATATTTCCTGGCTCACCGGAGAGGAATTGCATGTAGAAGTGTTGGAAAATGTTCCACTTACAACTCACAACTTTGTATGTACTTGTGCATTTTTTCTAAATGTCAAAAACATTCAGGTTCTTGTGCATGAATTTTTACTTAAGGAATATGCAATATGCATGAGTAATTTAGGGATTGATATTTTACCTCTGTTAAAATCAGTTATTTAAAAACCTTGTATTTAAACTAGAATTTTATTTTAATCATATACTTTCTTTTTAATTTGAAAGAGCAATAGATATCTTTCATTACAAGGGACTAAAAAGAAGGGGCATCTGGGTAGCTGAGTAAGTTAAGCATCCACTTCTTGATTTAGGCTCCATCATGCTGTCACAGTTATGGGGTGGAGCCTGCTTAAGATGCACTCTCTCCCTCTCCTTCTGCCCATCCCCTGCGTGCATGCACTTTCTCTCTCAAAAAAAATTTTTTTTGAAGAACTAGAAAGAAAATTTGAATGGTACAAAAATATATCAAGTAAAAAAATGAAAATACCTACTAGGGTAAACATTTGTTAGTGATTTTGTAGTCTTCTAAACTCTTTCTGTGTATAAAAATGTGTGCTTATGCATGTGAGCCCAAAGTCTTTTCCTTTCTCTTTTTTTCTTCCCTTCCCTCCCTTCCACTCCCCTCCCTTTCCCTTCCCTTTTCTTCCTTAAGCTAAAGATGGAGTCATATTCTGTATGATGTACTTCACCTTAAAAAAAAAAAAAATTCAGCAGTGCATCATAGATCTCTTTCCACATCAGTACACCTAGCTTTATGTTTATAGTGATTGCATAATAGTCCATATTTAACCATCCTGTATTAATAGACATATAAGGTACTTTTAAATCAATTTTGTACAGACCTAAACAGAATTTTTGCATACAGCTTGATACACTTGTATAAATGTTTCTGAATAATGAGTTAATGGAAGTGGAGTAGCTCTCCTTGAGGACTTCTCACTTCATCTGGGGTTTGCATTTGCTGGAATCTAGCCTAAAGCTAAGTCTCACCAGCATGAGACCTGGAATATGAGGAATCTGTACCTTAGTGATGAGGATATAGTGCCCAGAGTTTGAGAGCTTACCCTCTAAAGGATAGGCAGAAGCCAGGAGTAGAATGATCTATAAGGCAGGAATGTACTTCTTTCTATTATATATGGAATTTTGACAATAGTTTGTCTTTTCTAGATGGAAATAGTTATTGCTAACCTCTGGGCATCAAGTGCTTTGCCATGTGCTTTGGTGATCAGTTACAGCTGGACTCCTAAAGCAGATGAATGATGAGCTGATTTCTTTGGGGGTTTGTGCTTTCAGGGCTCCATTAGTGACAAATACTTTGTGCTTCAGTAAATAAGACATCTTTTTTTATGTTTATTTATTTTTTAATTTTTTTATGTTTGCTTAGTCTTGAGTGAGAGGGAGAGCATGAGCAGGGGTGGGACAGAGAGAAAGGGAGAGAGGGAGACACAGAATGTGAAGCAGGCTCTAGTCTCTGAGCTGTCAGCACAGAGCTTGACATGGAGCTCAAACTCAGAAACTGTGAGAACGTGACCTGAGCCAAAGTCAGACACTTAAGTGACTGAGCCACCCAGGTGCCCCAAATGTTTATTTTTGAGAGAGAGACAGAGTGAGTGGAGAATGGGGCAAAGAGAGAGGGGGACACAGAATCTGAAGCAGGCTCCAGGCTCGGAGCCCACCCTAGGCTGATGAATGTTGTCAGTCAGATTTACTATGTACCAAGTAGTTTTGTAATGATGACCTAGCAAGTTCATTACTATTGATTTTTTTTTTTTAATTTGTCGAATTTAGGGTGGATACATATGAAGATAATTTTAAGTTTTCAGAATCCCAAAACAGTATAGCTTAGTACTCTTTTTCTTAATTATTCTTCTTAGCTAGAAATTAGTTAAGTGGAGATGAAAGATCTAATGTTAGATCTAATGCCTCAGGAAGGTCCTTGCCACAAGAGAATAATGAAAACAAACTGCAGCCTGGTTCCAGAGTATTGAAATCCTCACAACACAGTTGGAGACTTGCCAGTAAATATTTATTGAGAATCTCCATTTGCCAACACTGTTTCTGATCTGGGGCTATAACCATGAATGAGAAAAACCATATCCTCACCTTAGACTAGAGAGACAGATAATTCGATAAGAACATTTGATAAACACTGTTAATCACTGTGTATGTATAAAGTACAGTAGATGCACAGAGTGGAGACTCCTACCTTGGCCTTGGAGCATCAGGAAAGGTTCCCAAAGGAAGAATATCTAAGCTAAGGCCCAATGAATGAGGAAGAATACTTCCAACAGAAGGAACAGTGAGAAAGCATGGTGCTCATCAGCCCTGAAGGAAGCTCAGGGGATGGTATAAAATTGGAGAGGGGGTTGTTACAGTGCTGGGAGAGTTTGGGCTAGAGTAAGAAGAGTCTAGCTCGTCGGAGTCTTTGTAAGGCACGTTAAAGATTTGGACGTCTCTCCAAAATCACTGGAAATTGAATGATTGTGAACAGGGGAGACCTGGGATTGAATTTGTTTTTTAGAATAGTTGTTCTGAGTACCGTGTATAGGCAGAGGAAAAGCCTGTGTTTTGCTTAAGAAAGGGAAATAATTCCTCTCTTCGCTTCTCTGTGCTGGGTTTTGCTGGCTACTCAAGGAAAGCTGCTTATGTCTCCCGATTCTTCAGAATCTGTTATAACAGCAATTCCTTTGGTATTTGCCTGAATCCCAGGAGTCCCTTGGAATGACAGGGTGGAGGTGGCAGGAAAGGTAGAAAAATAGGAAAATCTGCCTTCCTCTGCCCACTTGTATTGACAGGAGTACACTCCTGTATTCAAGTGTATGTCACAGTTTATACCCCTACACACCCACGTTTGCTTTTGCTCATTTCCATTCCTCTCTGCTTCCCTTCTTCCTCCTCTCCTGCCTTGTGGGTTTTTTTCCTCCTATATGTACACAAACAGCCTGATACACATAGGTTTCAAGTAGAAGTCAGTAACGGGAAGAAAGACTGCAAGTGAGTAGATTAATGAAAAAAAGAAATATATGGGGTGCCTGGGTGGCTCAGTTGGTTAAGCGTCCAACTTCGGCTCAGGTCATGATCTCACAGTTCGTGGATTCAAGCCCTGCTTTGGGCTCTGTGCTGACAGCCAGCTCAGAGCCTGGAGCCTGTTTCAGATTCTGTGTCACCCTCTCTCTCTGACCCTCCCCTGCTTACACTCACTCTCTCTCTCTCTCTCTCTCTCTCTCTCTTTCTCAGAAATATATAAAATATTTTAAAAAAAGAAAAGAAAAAAGAAATTAGGGCTTCATGAAACAGATTATCAGACGAGTGAGAAATGGTTAGCAAAGAGGATCAGGTGACTATAAAACGATTCCTGTGAACCTGATTTGAAATTTTCTGTGCTCTACTTTCTGAGATTCTGCAAGAAATACAAAAAATCCTTGTGTTGGCGAGTAATGGCCACATAAATGTTAAAGAGTTTCTAATTCCTTGTATATCCAGAGACAGATGGAAAAGTAAGAAAGCTAAAAACAAGTAGTTGCCTTTTATATTTTCTAGGAAGTGATACATAGACCTTTTTAGGTGAAGAAAGCAAGAGCCACTTTTGAAATTACCTGCATGTTCTCAAAAAGCTGGAATGCGTCATGTGCCAATATACCATTTTCTTGATGAGACCTTATTTTTAAATAACTTTTTATCCTGTTAAATGCATGTTTATTGAAAAGAGTTTCGTAAACTGTGGGTATTGAAATCAACTTACTGGCTCATGAAAGGCATTTGCATGTAATAGAAAGTTCTGATGTACATTTTATATGTTCAGTGTATATACTGTTAACATGAATATAGGTACGTCCTGGATCATGGTGTAAAATATACTTCCTACTGTTGTTTGTGATTAAAACTGTCTGAGACAGAACTGAACTGAGAATATATAGGAAAGACAAAGGACAAAATAGTCACCCATGCTTTCACCACTCTGAAGTAGCCTTTGTTAACATTTTGGTATTTATCTTTCTTATATTTTCTGCTTATTCTATACGTAAAACAAATAGTCTAAAAATAATTTCTGGCTTCAGTAGTTATCACGCAGTTCTTTTTATGTGACCCATGTTGTAGATCAGTTGCCTTCTGAGGTGAATTCTTAAGTTTCCCACGGAGGAATGTTCACAGTGCATTTAGATGTTCTAATCCTCTGATAATTTGTTAAAAGTGGTTCCTATTGTCTTTTAGATGATTTTCCTATCCCTTATCCTAGTCTGTTTCTGTTTTAAAGCTCTTTGGGTGATTTTTTGCCTTTTACTAAGTAATAACTTTAAGCCAGAGTTCCTTGCTTTCTCAACCTCAGCTGTCATTTACTGATCACTGATTTTATAGAGAATTAGCTCATTTGTAGTGTTCCAACCATCTTTCTTCTCTCCTTCAATGTGAATTTTTAGGTTTTTTTGTTGGTTTCTTTGTTTTGTAGACAGGTTTCTCTGTCAGATATCTTTATAACTTTAAGTAATATACCGTTGTTTCTTGTTCTGTCAGCAGGAACAAGCGTTGCTTAACTCCTTTGGTTGTATAGTTGTTCAAGTGGGCCTCACCATTCCTTTCACCTCCCTCCCCCCACACCCCTGTTCCCTACTTGTCGTCTCTACTTTTACTTTCATGGAGTCAAGTTGAAAATAGTTTTCAGTCTTTTATATTCACTTTCCATCTTCTTGACTCTGAGTTTTTTAATTGGATATTGAGTGGGACATAAATACATATAGTCCATCTATGGTCTTGAACCCCCAGTCTTCATTTTAGTATCTTCGTGTGTAAGGCAGTTCTCATGATATGAACAGATTAAAGATTTGTTATTTTAAGCAAATAAGTTGATTTCTAAAAAGATTCTTGAAAGTTTTTACAATGCTCTCTGATGTTTTTACTTTGCAGGTACGGAAAACTTTTTTCACATTAGCATTTTGTGACTTTTGTCGAAAGCTGCTTTTCCAAGGTTTTCGCTGTCAAACGTGTGGTTATAAATTTCACCAGCGCTGTAGTACAGAGGTTCCACTGATGTGTGTTAATTATGACCAACTTGAGTAAGTAGTTTTTTAAAAAAAGTCTCTTTTCTATCTACCGTTTTACATTTAACTTTTCTTAATGTGAAACTAGAGTATCTTAGAGTCTGGGAATTTTCTGTCCAGTAGAATTATGGGGGAACAAAGAAAGGGTGACTACAGAATACTATATAGTATAGCCAGTACTGCTCCCCCAAATTGTAGTTCTGATTCAGCTATACATTTCATTTATGCATTATATTCTCTCCTAATGAATAAAGTTCCCTTGCCCATAGACATCACTGATAGATGGTTTTTGGGAGGAGAGTAGGTGTGATTTCAATTAAGTTAACTATATTTTTGGATCAAAGATCAGGGGCTCTGATCCTGTCACTATTTTGTAAATTACGTGTTTTCTCTCTCTCTTTTCTCTCTCTTTCAACCTCCCCTGCCCAGTTTATTTGAAAGTAATATATAAAATCTTTGTACCCAGTGTATATTTCTAAAACTTCTATTTGCTTTATGCTAGAGTTTCTCTAATAGATCAGACTGAGTCTCCGTAATCTTTTTCAATGTTGTTGCTGATCCTACCGTTAAGGTCTGATTACTTTTTTGATCACTTGAGCACAGAGAATTCAACTCTGTACTTTAAAGTACATTTGATGTAATATAACCTAACAGTAGATGCATTTTCTTCTAATTCCTTAACCATAAAGCATGTTTTTTCCCCTCTAATATATAGAAATTTGCTAGATAGAATTAGTTCTAGATTATAAGTTTGCCTTTTAAAGTACAATATAATTTTTTTAAATAAGCCTTTAGGCAAAAATATGACTAATTATTTTTAACAGTCATTTGTGAAAATGGAATTTGATCTCAAATATTTCTGTTCACTCTATAATGTATTCTGATGTGTGAAGCTTCTGGGTTTTGCACAAGTTAGGTTTGTTTTGTTTTGTTTTTGTTTTTGCCTCACAGTTTGCTGTTTGTCTCCAAGTTCTTTGAACACCACCCAATACCACAGGAGGAGGCCTCCATAGCAGAGACCGCCCTTACATCTGGGTCATCCCCTTCTGCCCCCCCCTCCGACTCTACTGGGTATGATTTGACTCCTGCTTTTCAATGACAATGCTATTTGAGCTGGTTTCTTTGGATCTTTTGGTTAATTATAAGGCTTTCCAACACTTGGACTGTTAAATTAAGGATTTTTCTCCAGGTAAATTATCTTACCACATCAGGGAAATATGTACATGCATTCAGTACAGACGCATGGGGTTAAAACTGACATGGACTGTTTCAGGACCAGCCTTGAAAAAAAAAATCAAGCAACAGATCATTTAGAGCCCCTGCCATTTGCTCATCACTTTACTAGGTAATATCAAATATAGAAGTCTGTGATTTCCATTTAGAAAAGTAGCATTAAACCAATGAGACAATGGCAGACAATTTAAAAATAGTCTGCAACTTATGACATAATATTTTAAATGATGTGAGAAGGACATAAATGTTATCATGTTTACTGCAGAAGGGAAGAATAGTGAGTATATAGTCAAGAACATTTAATGAAGAAATGGGATATGAATTCAAGAGTCTGGATGAGCCCAGGGAATAAAAAGCATGATGAGGGGTGGTAGGGTGGTAGGGAGAAATAGCACAAACCAAGGGGATGGGATGGTAGATTTGAGAGTGAATAGAGGCTAATCTAAGTTGAGAAGTAACATGTGTAAAACCAGATAGTGAAGAGTGTTCAAATTCAGACTAGAATTTAGGCTTAAAACTTAACACAAGAGGGGGGAAAAGTAAAGGTTTTTGAGGAGAGAACTAGCCTGGTCAAAATGATTTTAAGGAAAGAATCTCTACATAGCAGTGATAGGTAGATTGACAGAAATGTCTAGGGTGAAGAAGGCCAACTCACATGTTGTTCATAGTGAAGACAGTGAGTGGCAGTAAAGACTTGAACCGGGCTGGTGGCAAGGTGGAGAAGGGCTAGATATGCACACAGTGTAAAGGAAAAAATTAATAGTATTATTAGGTGTGGAGGATAAATGAGAAAACTGACTTTGAAGAGGATACCAAGGCATCATATATTCAAGGTTCATAGTAGGAAAAAAAAGAGAAAAAAGATGATGAGTTTAATAGATATTAGTATTTTGGAGAATTTGTTACATTGGTTAGCATACTCTACCTGATGGATTTGAGGCAGAATAAATTATGCTGTATTTGGAAGCATATGGTTAAAAAAAAAAAGTCCCCACATGGCATTCTCTTCTATAACACTCCAGAGATAATTAGTTAAGATCAGAAATTTGAACCCTACTTCCTTCCTCTCTTCACAAGGTAAGGCTATCTTTCTACCTAGAGAGAGAAAAAAAAATAAGTGGATAATCCCAAGAGACCTGTAATTTTACAAAGCCAATCTTTCTAGAGGTCTCATAGGCTAGAAAATTTAGTAAAGATTTGTATTAAGGACTGTATATTTTTTATTTACTTTGGAACTCTAGAAAATGCGGCCACTTACTTATTTACTCAGTCAGTCAGTTGGGCTGTACCAGTCCCCTGCTCTAGCACAGTCATGTTATTCCTGCTGTCTCTATCATTAGTTTTACGCACCTGTGTCTTCCTTAGGAGATCTAAGTGTTATTGTTTGTTTTGATTTTTAATTAATCTGCTGGTGATGGCATTTGCTCCTGACAGGTTCTATAGACCATGATGCCTTTCCAGTGGCAGGTCCTAGTTCTGTGAGCAGAGTTACAGGAACACCTTAATGAAACTAACTTGGCTTCCCTGAAGGTTCATAATGATAGTCATCCAGAACAGGTGCCTTCCCGTGTAGGGGTGCTGTTTTAAAATTGAGAAACCATTTGCTATGCCATGAATATTTTATTTATAACTAAATTGAAGTACATTCTAATCTTGAGCACATGATAAAAAAGATGTCCAAACTTTTGTTTTCCTGATTCTCTTAAGTCATGAGTGTCTGTATGTGCCTGTGAGAAGATAGGAACCAATACAGAATAGGTTCTGTATTGCTATTCTTTTGCATTTTGTTAATAGTCTTGGTAATAATTCTAGTGTTCACAAAGCACGTAGAATAATGGACATAACCAAGACATTGGAGAAGTGATACATTGCCCAGTTTTGAATTAAAAGTTAGAAGTACATCCTTTTCTGTTTTTTAAAAATGCTATGGAATGTGTGAATGTATAAAAAGTCAGCATTTTAAAATTTACATATTGCTGGGGTACCTGGGTGGCTCAGTTGGTTAAGTGACCAACTCTTGGATTCAGCTCAGGTCATGATCTCACAATTTGTGGGTTCTAGCCCCACATCAGGCTCTGCACTGGCAGTGTGGGGTCTGCTTCAGATTCTCTGTCTCTTCCTTTCTCTCTCCCACCCCCCTTGCTCGTACTCTGTTTCTCTCAAAATAAATAAATAAATAAATAAGCTTATAAGTAAATAAAATATACATATTGCTGAACAGAAGGAGTCACCTTGCTTCAAAACTTTGAAAACTTTTAATATATTTTTTTTTATGTTTGTTTATTTTTGAGAGGGGTTGGGGGAGGCAGAGAGAGAAGGAGACATAGGATCTGAAATAGGCTCTGGGCTGACAGCAGAGAGCCTGATACTGGATTCAAACTCAGGAACTGTGAGATTATGACCTGAGCTGAAGTCAGTCACTAAACCAACTGAGCCATCCAAGTGCCCCAAAACTTTCAATATTTTTTTCTTTTTTAATATTTATTTATTTTTGAGAGAGAGACTGAGTATGAGCGTGGGAGGAGCAGAGGGTGAGGGAGGCACAGAATCTGAAGCAGGCTCCAGGCTCTGAGCCGTCAGCACAAAGCCTAATGCAGGGCTCAGACCCATGAATTGCAAGATCATGACCTGAGCCAAAGGTGAACACTTAACCAACTGAGCTATTCAGGCTTTAATTTCTTTAATGTTAAAGAATATTAAAATATTAAGAATATTTTTCTAATATTCTTAAAATATTCTTAATATTTTAATAAATTATTCTTAATATTTTAATATTCTTTAAAAAACAAACTTTGTTTTTTAATGTTTGTTTATTTTTGAGAGAGAGAGAGAGAGAGAGACAGTGTGAGAGGGAAAGGGCAGAGAGAGAGGGAGACAGAATCCAAAGCAGGCTCCAGGCTCCAAGCTGTCAGCACAGAGCCCAGTGCAGGCCTTGAACTCAGAAACCATGAGATCATGACCTGAGCCAAAGTCGGACACTCAACCGGCTGAGCCACCTAGGTTTTTAATATTCTAGATTGAAAATGAGATCTAAACTAAGTGGTAATTTGCTGAAGAGTGTTAGAGGTAAATTTTTCTTAATTTTTAACCTGGAACTGCTTTAAAGAGATCTGGAGCAAGATAGTTGGAAGTGTCATCAGGAGAAAGCCCGTTTGCTGGCAGCCAGCATACTTGACCGGGTATGAATTGCCTTGGTCCAGGTAAAGACGTCCCAGTGTGGAAACTCCATGTTTTGAGTCCCCAGAAATGATGAGAGTTATAGATACACTGGTTTACAGTAACGAGAATTAGAAAAGACTGAATCGAAATTCCAGGTAACTCATTTCCATGAGAAATATAGCTGTTGTTTAGACCAAAGTTCTTGTGTTGGGTGAACCAACGCGCATTGCACTTTTGGGAGATATTTGTGAAAAACCACGTTATAATCCAAAGATTGCTTTTGTTAAAATCCAAAGATTGCATGGGATTCGCACATGGCTCAGGGGCGCCTGGGTGGCTCAGTTGGTTCATCACCCAGCTCTTGATTTTGGCCCAGGTCGTGGTCTCATAGTTCATAAGATCAAGCCCCATGCCGGGCTCTGCCTGACAGAGTGGAGACTGCTAGGTATTCTCTCTCTCTCTGCCCCTTTTCCGTTTGTGCTTTCTTTCTCATTCTCAAAATAAACTGGAGCGCCTGGGTGGCTCAGTCTGTTAAGCATCCAACTTCGGCTCAGGTCATGATCTCATGGTTCGTGGGTTCCAGCCCCGCGTCGGGCTCTGTGCTGACAGCTAGCTCAGAGCCTGGAGCCTGTTTCAGATTCTGTATCTTCCTCTCTCTCTGACGCTCCCCTGCTCACTCTGTCTCTCTCTTTCTCTCTCTGAAATAAATAAAACATCTTTTAAAAAGTTAAAATGTAAGAGATTGACACTATAAGGATCATTTTTTGGGTTTGCAAATGGTCTTTTGCTATTCAAGATTTTAATTCAACTCTGTAAAGCAACAGGTACATCTTTGAGGTCTTGAAATCCACAGGTGTATTTTCAAAATATAATTTTCCAATACTTTCCACAAAAATTCCATTTTAGTAACTTCAGCTATTAAGAAATGGCAAAGGTAGAAAAAAATAGCAGATATTATTCAGTCAGTCTCTAGTATCTAACATCTACAGATTTTTGTGTAATTTTAAAGAGTTTCTTTAGCTGATTAACCACAGGTAATTTCTAGCCATTTGTAGGTTACCCTGGAGTTCTTGGGTAGGAATCATTGTTCTTATCATTGATAGTCCCTGGAGGGTCTGCTTCAGCAAAAGTAGCTTTTCAGTATTAATTATGGGCATATATTAGTTTTTTAAACACCATTACTGCGGGTTTTTAATGTAGCAGTTTTATTGGATTTTTATTAGAGAATATAAAAACAAGGGAATCTTTAGAGCACCCATCTTTTATGTTTTTATCTCTGTAAAGTTGCTCTAAATCTTATCTTTCAATGACTTGATTTTTCCAGGCCCCAAATTCTCACCAGTCCGTCTCCTTCAAAATCCATTCCAATTCCACAGCCTTTCCGACCAGCAGATGAAGATCATCGAAATCAATTTGGACAACGAGACCGGTCCTCATCAGCTCCAAATGTGCATATAAATACAATAGAACCTGTCAATATTGATGTAAGTATCCAGCATTGTTAGAACTAAAAAATTCAATTATATTTCTTTTTCTGCTACGTTTATAGTCAAGATCAGAAATAAGTGCCATCTTTCATGTGTCACAGTTATTAAGTGATAGACTTCGTGAATTAGTGATCAGAAAAACCTTGTCATCTTCTCTGATGGCATTAACTACCTAACTGATGCCCAATTATGGAGTTGTTTGGATTTTTTTTCCTTAGAACATTGTTTCTGCAAAAGTCTTAACTTCATTTATTTAACAGATAATCCCTTGGCCATTTTTTCTATTTAGATCAATTTGAAATCTTTATCTAAATTTCTAAAAGTACAATTGAGTTAAATAACCCTTTAGGACTAATCATTTATGTATGAGACATGCAAAGCTACTTTTTACCTTCCTTACTTTTTTTTTAAATGTTTAGTTTTGAGAGAGTGTGTGTGATGGGGGAGGGGCAGAGAAAGAGAGACACAGGATCTAAGTTGACTCCATGCTGTCAGCACAGAGCTCAGTGTGGGATGTGGGACTTGAACTCACTAACTTTGAGATCATGACCTGAGCAGATATCAGATGCTTCACTGACTGAGCCATCCAGGCACCCCTACCTTCCTTACTTTTTTGACTATACCATTATAATCCCACCTCTCTACACATCTTGAATTTTTGCATATTCTTTTATGTAAAGTTGCTCATTAAGGTGTTTTTTTTTTTAATTTTTTAACATTTATTTTTGAGAGAGAGTCAGAGCATGAGCAGGAAAAGGCGCAGAGAGAGAGGGAGACAGAATAGGAAGCCGGCCCCAGGCTCTGATCTGTCAGCACAGAGCCTGACAGCAGGGCTTGTACTCACAAACCTCGAGGTCGGATGTTTAACTGACTGAGCCACCCAGGTGCCCTGTTTCTCATTAAGGTTTAATCATTCATTTAAAAAAATATATATCTTCTCTTGTTTCATCATCATATATTGTAATCTCACCCCTTCAATTATTTTAGCCACCTTCTGGTTGGTCACTCTTGATGTTTTACTTTTCCAGTTTATCTGGCACACTGGAACTTAACTATGTATGTTCGTGTTGCTACTTCATTTAGATCTTTTTGGCAGCAGAAACCATTCCTAATATTAGTTTCCTTGATCTTGTCTTAGAATTATATACCTAATTTGTCATCAAAAAATACTTGTTTTGTTAAAAGGGTAGAAGATGAAACAGGAAGACTGGGGATCAACAAGATTTTCTCAAAGGACCAGATAGTAAATATTTTAGGCTTGTGGGTCATATGATTTCTGATGACAGCTGTTGAACTTTGTCATTGTAGCATGAAAGCAGAGATAATACCTTATACACAAATGAGTGAGGCTTTATTCTCATAAAACTTTATTTACAAAAGAGTCCAGTAATTGAGTTACAGAAGAGAGGATCTGCTCTTGCCACCTGCACTGTGGTGGGCTGGGGGCTCCTGATCTTGGAATTAGTGTCACTTCTCCCAGCATTTGTGCTTTCAGATGAAGAGTGTAGCTTATCCTTACTCTCTGTGATAAGCAGCAAAACAGAAAATCCACCAAGTTTGTTTGCCTTGGAAACTAATTCTATTTAAAAAGGAAGTTAAAACTCTTTCCTTACATAAACAGGGTACTAGAGTTAGTGAGGTGGCTGTGTGTGTGTCAGACGATAGGAGTTATTCTCATCATACAGGCATTCATTATATGAGTCTTCATAGTTACATAAAGTTGAGTAGAGAAGCAAAAATTTTCCTAACAGGAAAATATTCACTTACTAACAGACTACTTTAATATTAGTCCCCACTCAGACATCCTTCCCCATCTAATTCCAGTTTGCATTCCAACCCCCATACATCATTATCCAACATGTCAATGAAAATATAATGCAAATTGATTGCAAATCTGGCAAAAAAAAAAAAAAAAAGGTTTAAGGATTTTATAAAGATAGTGAAAAATGACTTTGAGACCTACTGAAATTACAAAAAGCCATTGAAAAATAAGGATATAGTAGAATTAAATTAGTCCAGTTAACAATAGAAGAGAAAAGATCCATAGAGATGACAATATAATAGGTTCTTCAAATGAAAATGATTTAAATATCAAAGGATTGATAGAGGCCCTTCAGGGAATTGATGAAGCCCTCTAAAATTTTTATAAAAATGATTATGCTTGTTATATAAAAGATGAATATGAAATCGAGGATTTTAGTTGGTGCTATAACTTTCATATTGTGAACAACAAAAAACTTGATTCCTGTGTTCTAAGAATGAGTATATTGAAATTATAACTTAAAAGTTATTAAATATAAAAGAAAATCTTTATTATAAATTTTAATCTCATTTTTCAAGATAAGCTTCCAAATTACAGACTTTCTTCCCACTTTTTACTATGAGATTTTTTTCTCTATTTTTGTTGGATTTATTATAAATGGTCTTTGCCTAATATCTATTTTTTTCAATTAATAAGGTCTAGCTAAGCCTGAATACAAAGGAAGAAAATAGTAAAAGAGGGAAATATGGGAATAATGAGATTGTGAAATAAGCAGTCAAATCTTATTTCTAAATTAGATCTATTTTCATTATGTTCAAAATTGTAGCCATCTTGGGACACCTGGGTGGCTCAGTCCAGTTAAGCTTTTGACTCTTGATTTCAGATCAATCGGTCATGATTTCACGGTTTGTGAGTTTGAGCCCCTGTGTTGGGCTCTCTCCTGTCAGCGTGGAGCCTGCTTGGGATTCCTTCTCTCTCCCTCCCTCTCTCTTTCTGTCCCTACCCTATCTCGAAATAAATAAATAAACTTTGTTTTTATATTGTAGCCATTTTTACTTTCAGTACTAACATCGTTTTAGACTGTTTCCCTCTAGACTTTTCCTCTTAGTGTTACTGTTCTGTTCTCTGAGACTTGAATATTTGGGGTGTCATCTTTATGTCTTGCCTTTTCTTCCTTCCCTTTAACCAAATAGTCGTGAAGATATCACCTTTTTCTTTTGGTAATGCATCTCAAATTTCTTCTCTTTACTACCACCCTCTGGGCCCATATTTCTTCATTTGAATTACTTATTAATCTCCTAAATGGATTTCCTGCCATTGGTTTCTCTCTATCCATTTCCATTCTTTATGTTAGTGTCAGAATAAAACCTCTGTCGTCATCTGTTTCCTTGTTCCAAAACTTTCATTGACTTCCATTGATTAGAAGATAATATATAAATGCTTCAGCATTTTCATTCAATTACAGTCATTTCATTCAGATCTAAGCACTATTTATTATTTATCCTAGTAAATAAGTTTTTTTAAGCTCATTTTTGACATATTTGGCAATGCTGACTCTGGGATAGGCACTGTCAGAATTGGGAATTAAAGATGAATTAGCACATGGTCTAATGGATGAATCAGACATATAAATAGATGCAAAAATATATAGTGGTAGTTTATAGAAAAGGGTGATAATTCTATATACAACAAAGTAGAGTTTATCACCCTATTTAATAGAGAAAGGACAACATTGAAGCCACATTGTAAAAGATGAATACGTAGGCGTTTAGTAAGTTCAGTAGGTGGGGGTTTTAAGAAGAAAGGGCATTTGTGGGGCGCCTAGGTGGCTTAGTCAGTTAAGCGTCCGACTTTCGCTTAGGTCATGATCTCGCGGTTCATGGGTTCGAGCCCCGCGTCGGGCTCTGTGCTGACTGCCAGCTCAGAGCCTGGAGCCTATTTCAGAGTCTGTATCTCCCTCTCTCTCTGAACCTCCCCTGCTCATGCTGTCTCTCTCTCTCTCTCTTAGAAATAAATAAAAATATAAAAAAAAGAAGAAGAAGAAGAAAGGGCATTTGTTAAGGAAATAGTACATGCAAAAATATGGAAGTTACCTTTACCTGGGGTGTAATTAATAATGGACATTGTAGGAGTTTCCGGTTTAGGAGAAGGGTAGGGATTACTAGAAGACAAAACTATGTGGGTAGAGTCCATACTGAAAGGCATTGTCAGGTCTTAGGGTTTCTGTAGTAGCTGGTAGTAGGGAATCTGAAAAACTTTTGAGTGGGAGAGAAAGTGCTCAGCTCTATATTTTAGAAGAATCTTTTGAATTCGTGAGAGATTTGGAAGGCAAGACTGTTAGGAATGGTATCAAGAATGGCTACTGTTAATGAATGCCTACTATACGCCAAGTACTATATACTACGTGTTTTACATAAATTTTCTTAAGTTTATTTATTTTGAGAGAAACAGAGATAGCATGAGTCTGGGAGGGGCAGAGAGAGAGAGACAGACAGAGAGTCCCAAGCTGGCTCTACACTGTCAGTGCAGGGCCCGATTTGAGTCTCAAACTCATGGAACCCAAGATCATGACCTGACCTGAAACAAAGAATTGGGTGCTTAACCAACTAAGGCACGCAGGCTCCCCTACATAAATTTTCTTAGTGTGTCCTCATAAACACTCATGGGTTAATTGCTATTTTTATCCTTGTTTTACTGTTGAGAAAATTCGATTTGGGGAGGTTAAGAAACTTACCCAAGATCACGTTGCTGATAAATGACTGAAATGGGGTAAAACCTGGTCTTTCCTATTTATGTTTAACCACTGTTGTGTACAGTAGTAGAAAGTGGTGAAAGAGACGAGATGCAGAAGATAATGCCCACACTTCTCTGGCTTGGGTAAATAGATGGTGTTCATTCCATTCTTTAGGATAGGAAATACCAAAGGAAGAAGCACAGGCTTGTAGAAATGAAAATGGTAACTTTTATTTTGGACATACTGACATTAAGCTGTCTGAGGAGCTTTACTGGTTTAGAAGTCTAGTGGCAGTTGAATATAAGGAATGCGAGTAGAGATAGAGATTTTGGAATAATTCGCATATTTCTAATTGGAATAATTAGCATATTTCTTAGTAGTATATGATACTACTCAAAGAGTACATACATGTAAATTGAAACGAAGGTAGAATGTGCAATCCCACTGCATATTATTAACATTTTGAGGTCCAGGCAGAGACTGTCATTTTCTGTCTCTTTTATAGGCTCCTCTTCCTAAGTCTAACTTCACATAGATAAGAGAGAGTATTGTTGCTCCAAAGGGCAGAAAGGGAATTCAAGAATGCTGACAGAGTTGATGTTAGTTGCCATTGAGACTCACATGTGATAAGGACTGAAAATGACTATTGGACAATTTAAATGTCATTTTGACTTCACTGAGAGCTGTTTTAGAGGGCCAGTGGAAGAGAGCAAGGCTGGCAAAGATGTGGGGTTAATTGTCCATTTTTTGTTTTTTGTTTTTTAATTTTTAAAAATTTATTTCTGAGAGAGAGAGAGAGAGCGTGAGCAGGAGAGGGTCAGAGAGAAGGAGATACAGAATCTGAAGCAGGCTCCAGCCTCTGAGCTAGCTGTCAGCACAGAGCCTGAAGCAGGGCTTGAACCCACGAACTATGAGATCATGACCTGAGCTGAAGTCGGACGCTTAACCAACTGAGCCACCCAGGCGCCCCTAAGTGTCCATTTTGAGAAGATTGGCTCTCAAGGAATAATGAAGGAGCCATAGATTAAAACAGGGTTGAAGGACAGTTGTTTCTAATGTGAGATTCTTCAGCATATTTGTAACTTGCGGGGAAGAAGCAAGTGAAGAGAGAGGTTGAAAACACCAAGAGAAGGAATAATTGATATAGTCAAGTTCCTGAACATGGAAATGATATTCCTTAGAGGCTCTGAGGAATTAGAGATGGACATAGCTCGCTCCGCAGCTCTTTACAGGCTGTTTGACGTTTGGCAAATGCCTTAACCTTGAAGCTAGCAGTGTCTACCACTTTTGTTGGTTTAAAAATGTTTATTATGCCTTGCACATAGTAAGAATTCAGAGATTATAGCTAACATTACTGTGGAAATATTTGTTAATATAGGGACAGGCTTCTGTTTCCTCTGTCAGGCTAAAGAGATAAAAGTAACAAAAGGAACTAAAGGAGATGAGGGAGAGTTTGAAATAGCCAGTATTGGAATACTAGAAGATCCTCTTTAACCTAGAGCAAATGAAAAGATTGTCAAGGAGCGTTAAGAACAGATTGAGAAATAGAAGTTTATGGTGTTATTAGCAGTAAGAATGGAGAAAGCCAGGGGTGGCTGATCCTAGTTGTAGGGAGTCACAGGGTTCGTGCAGCAAAAAGGAATGGGATGTGGCACTTCTGCCTTTGTCTTGTGGTTCTTTCTGTCTAGAACTTTGCCTGTGGGACATCTGGGTGGTTCAGATCTTGATCTCAGGGTCATGAGTTCAAGCTCCGTGTTGTGCTCCAAGCTGGGCGTGGAGCCTATTTTAAAAAAATGTAAACGGTCCTCTGCTTCTTTCCCCGCTACATTCCTATCTAGGCCAATTCGTAGCTCTTCTCTTGAAATGCTTCACCAGTGCTCAAGTCTTACAATTCTTTATCCTCTGAACTCACGTAACACTAAGAATCTTTTCACCCATACTATTTATTTGACAATTAACTAAGCATCTTTGGTGCCTCTTTTATTGTTTTCTTAAGCTATTTCTCTTATTTCATTTCCATGTTTGTACGTCTTTCTTCCACTTAGATTACAAGTTCTCAAGAACACAGAAAGTTAGGGAGACCACAAGGATTTTATATTTATTGGTAGCCACGCACCCCCTAACACCTAGCACCTTGTTGGCAGATGTATGAGTATTTGTTGGCTATTCGTAGAAGACATCAAAGGTTTTATATAAAACATTGGACATGATAGAAATGCATCTGTAAAAAATTTACTCTATAAACAAAAAGTTGCCTGTTTGCAAAGTGTCTTTGAGCCTGTTTAGAGACATTTGGGGCCATTCAATTCCTCCTATTTAAACTGGGCAAACATACTAAGTTCTACCTATCAATGTCCAAAGTGCCTCCCGTTGCCAGTAGACTTTTCCCTCTCCACCCCCCAATATTGTCTGTTGTGAAAAGATGTTTTATTAATAAAGAAAAACTTTAACAAAACCCTTGTTAGAGCAATTTTTATTTTTTCCCTTCTAGTGTTTCCTTATGCAGCTGTATTTTGATTGTAATCAATGTACATTTAATTTTATTATATTGTAAACATGTTTCACAATATAAGCTTCATACTTATTTCAGTAGCTACAGAATACTTACGAAACTGATGTACCATAACTTACTTAACTAAAATGTCATATGTCTATATTAGGGAAATAATTATTTCTGATCTTTTAGTATGATGGATAATGCTACACTGAACATCTTTATGCATATTATTTTTTTCTTCTGAATTATTTCCTTAGGAAAAATTCCCAGAAGTGGAATTACAAGATCAAAGGGTATGAACATTTTATGGCTGTTAATATGTGCCAGTAGAATTAAGAGCTGATGCAGCCATTGGTTTTGAAAGACCTGAAATGGATTTCAGCATTTGATCAGGACTAATAATCCCTTTGATATAGAGTTATGTTGGCAAGTGCTTCAAAATGTTTATCTTCTAATGTTCAGTAATTTCGTATTCATTTATGAAGTAACTGACAGGTGTAATGTTAAATTAACCTTTCTCTTAATGGTTAGTGGAAAGTTCAGTGTTGTTATTACCTTCTTACCATATGCTTTGAATAAATATCCATTACTGTTTATTTGTAGGACTTGATTAGAGACCAGGGGTTTCGTAGTGATGGAGGTAAGTAGTGATTTCAGTTTAAAAAACAATCGGGGAAAATGCAATTGCTTTGCTGCTTGTCTCCTTTATATTTGCTTCTTTCATGAAACACAGATATAGAGAAAAATGTGTAGGCAAACCCCCAAAATGTTTTTTGGTTTTCTTTATTATTTATCATTTATCTCTAATAAAAATTTAACTGATTTATAAGATGAGTAGATAAAAAGAGAGGACACAAAAGGGAGTCTTTACATACAATCTACAATTTTAAAATGTTGTTATCCTCAAAAAGAGATCATCAGTATTTTACCCACCTTACTGATTCCTAACCATCTCCAAAACTAGAGATGCTAAATTCCCCTTGGGAGCCTTCAGCTATTACCGCTAATACTTAGTAATTAAGCTTAGGATCAGTTAACACTTGATTTTCCTAAATCATTCTTGGGAAGAATCCCTTACATTGTCTGTCACAACTTCTCAGTTTGTTAGACATTGTCAGCCTCTTCAGCTTTCTGGAAGGGTTTGGAATGTACATTATATGAAATGGACCCTTATAGAAAGCCTGTTGTCTTCTTATTAGTCCAGTAAATAAAATAAGTAAATGAGAAATTGAATGGAGATTTCTTCATCAGATGTTCACTCTAGCACTCTGAAAAGTGGAGACATAAGAAAACATTGCTTACTTTTTAAGTAAGATTCTACCTCTCTACAATGTTTTCCAAGAAAGGATATTTGAAACTATCTTGAAGATTTCTTCCAGGTGGTCCTCTGTGCTTACTTTTTCAGCTGTTTTCTCTCTAATAAAGAGGACCTGTAACACCTGTTTATCTTGTTGAGCGTCCGTCTCCTCACTGTGACCTGCTTTATCTTCAAAATATCTAAACCCAGACTTTTAAAGATACTTTATATTGAATAAATATTGTATAAACCATCTTTTGTTAAGTTTCTCTATACCTGTGAACCTGCCACAATGAAAACCCTGCATTGTATTCTGGACTTAGTATTCATTATAGCATGTAGTTTCAAAAGCTGTGGTTGCTTTCCATTTGTTTTTCCATGAATCCACCAATTAATGTTGCTGCCGGTTTGACTTTCATATGTCTTAATAACTGTGGCTTCTGACAGTTTTGCCCGGTACATCCAGCATTTAAATGTTGCCATCATGTTAGCATCACAAAGTTAAAATAATCATAAAAACTACCTGCTTAGAGTTCCAAGAATCAAATGACATTTCTTTTCCTTTTTACGAGTCACTTTATAAAAAGTCATTGGGATTTTATGAAAACAGCAGATATTTTAGACATCCAGGATATTTTTGTGAAGCAGGCTTCAACTCATTTACTCCCACGACTTCTTTCATTTCTTCTGTGTGTCTGTCTTCCTGTGTTTGCCTGCCCCTCTCTTTCTCTTCTAACAGCCCCTTTGAGCCAGCTGATGCGTGGTCTTCGGAAATACCAATCCCGGACTCCCAGTCCCCTCCTACATTCTGTCCCCAGTGAAATAGTGTTTGATTTTGAGCCTGGCCCAGTGTTCAGAGGTAGTTGGGCTCTTCTTTCTTGTTTTCACCCAAAGCAAATTCAATATAAACTATAAATACTGTTTGTGCCTCACTCTCACAGCGTGTGTTTGTAAGTGTGAGAGTTTTTAGTACTAAATTTCTGCTTGGCCTGGCTGAAATGCTCTGAATGTGCTTCTCACACATCTCACTACCACAAGCTTTTTGTATGCTGTCTGTCATAAATGTTTAAAAGCAAGAAAATTCTAAGCTGAGATGTCCATCTTGTTTTTTATTCTGTTACTTACTTTTTGGTCTTGATAACTTCTTAAACTCAATGGGTGGCAATAAATAATGTATTGGGGGGTGTCCCTCAATCTGAGTTATTTTTATTTTAATCCATTTAGGTAATAGCCTTCATGACTATTAATATATGTGATCGTTTTTGTGGTTTTTAATAAAGTGAAAATGGACACCCTAATTAGGAGATTTTGCTAGACTTTTGGCTTTAGTTTTCTATAATAGCAGTGTTCTTTTTTAAATGTAGGACATGTACATTTTATATCAAAGGTAGGAAGCCCTAAAAAAAGGTTTTTAATATATTTGGGGTACTTTTAGCATACTTCAGAAAATTTGAGGATTGCTACCTCTGTCCTCTAAGCCCTCACTTACACCCTACTACAAGGGGAGCACTATAGCAGTATGTCACTACTATTTCATAGTTAAAAACTGATTTCTTAAAGATTTAAGTCAAAATTCAAACAGGTAGTTTTAAAAAATTCTACTTAATGGCTTTTGCTAATGTCTGTTACTTACTCTAAAAGTAGTGGTGGTGGTTCAGATTGTTGCTGTCTCAGCCCAGCTGTTTCTCATGACATCCATAGGCTGGGCTAGAATTCCTACAGCACCGAGTAGAGTCATTGAAATAAATAATATGGTACATGATTGAGTAGATCAGAATTATGAGGCCTGAGCAAGCAGTTAAAGCTTTATGATGTTGATAATTACCAGTGGAAGGTAGAAAATGGATTATGCTCTAGTTACAGGCATCCCAGACCCCATTTCCTTTTAGAAAATTGCATATTAGATCAGGTACATTCTCCATGATGACATATGTGGTATTGATAGAATTCTATACAGTTTGAACATTTAAATGTAGACATTGCTCTTCTCCCTGCCACCAAATAGTAATCTTTTAAAAGAAAAAATTCTCTGGAGGTCTTTTTGTTCCATATCTGCAAATATTACTGGACATCTCAGCTCTACTTAGCTATATTCAGCCCTTACTAGAAGTCATTGCCCTGAACCCCTCTAAACCAGCTAAATGATTCTAGGATTTGCATTCAGTTGGCGTTTGGAAAAGTATGCAACCCTGCCTACCGAGTCTTTCAGTGTATCCACTGGACTCACTTGACTCCTAGAATATTTCCATTTGTAGCAGCTTTGCCAAGAGGCCATAGCTTGGCACTTACTTTTCTCTCACTTTATACCTGTAGAGATTTTTCAGAAAGTCATGAGAAACCTGCTTGGCTTTGTCTATGTACACTTTGTTAGGCAGGTAACAAGTCATCTCTGCGTGGTAGACTAGGAGTCCAGGAACCACTGAACTGAGCAATATTTCTAACTCTTAGATAGTATAGGATTTTTAAGGTTTTAGTGACTAATATCACAGAGCCAGATATTTTTAACATTACGGACATTATTATATGTTTCCGTTTGGGAGTTTCCATCTGAATTTATATTGATTGGCTGTTGAGGTAACATAAAATAGTTCCACGTTTATTTTTTATATAAGCTTTTAAATTGATATTACTTTTTTAAATCAAAGAAACAAAAACTTGGGAGTATTGTTTTAGTATTGTTCTCTTATTTTAGAAAGATTATTTTTCTTCCAGACTCTACACCAATAAGCAAAGCATCTGAAATCAGGTGTTTTGTTTATTTTTTTTAATGTTTTATTTATTTCTGAGAGAGAGAGCGCATGAACTGGGGAGGGTCAGAGAGAGGGGGAGGTACAGAATCTGAAGCAGGCTTCAGACTCTGAGCTAGCTGTCAGCACAGAGCCCGACGCGGGGCTCAAACCCACGAACCGTGAGATCATGACCTGAGCCGAAATCGGATGCTTAACCGACTGAGCCACCCAGGCACCCCTGAAATCAGATGTTTTAAAAGTCAGTAAATTGGTCAGAAAACTAAGATAAATTACAGTGCCAATCACCAAATGAGGCCCTTTTTTGTCCTATCATTTCCAAAAGATGTGTCTTTAAACCTCCATTGAATTTTGAAAAGAAGTGTAAATCTCTCCCCACCCTCTGCCCTCGGTAAATTAACATACTCGATCTTCCTTTAATAGATACATTTTTCATTTCACCAATTTAGGATCAACCACAGGCTTGTCTGCCACCCCCCCTGCCTCATTGCCGGGCTCGCTCACTAATGTGAAAGCATTACAGAAATCTCCAGGGCCTCAGCGGGAAAGGAAATCATCTTCATCTTCAGAAGATAGGAATCGAATGGTGAGAGTATATGATATCTTCTGTCCTCTGAGCTCTTTTGTTTTACAAGTCTAGCTAAATATGTCGCCTTTTAGATAATATGATACATAGTGATGTATGATAATGTCAGTATGTGACACAGAATTCCCTGATGAAGTAACTTAGAGCTGATAGTGTTTTGCTTGAAGCATTCCCACACTGATTTTTGCTTTCTTCCTTTTTTGTTTGCTTTGGCTTGACTTTTGCACTATTTATATGAAGAAAACACTTGGCAGAAGGGATTCAAGTGATGATTGGGAGATTCCTGACGGCCAGATCACAGTGGGACAGAGAATTGGATCTGGGTCATTTGGGACAGTCTACAAGGGAAAATGGCATGGTACGTATGTAATACAGTGACATACAAGTTCTAGTAGGATACGTCTCACAGCTGTGATTTTAAAAAATCAAAGGGAATATGTACTGTTTGAATCACTAAGCTGTTTTGATCAGATTCAAGAGTCCTCCAAAGAAAGGGTTAACAAACATTATGGGAAATGTAATAATTTTTAAAGATGACAATTCCCAGGGCAAGCTGTGCCCCAAGATTTCTTTTTTCTTTAGAAGTCTTTTTGCTCATAAGTTTATTTGTATTATAGACTGCAGACCACGGGTAAACATTAAAAGTGTACTTACCAACGGAAGACATAGCCAGGGAGCATATAAAAATGTTTAGCCTCACTAGTTCACAAAGAATTACAGATTCAGAAACTAGAAATCATTATTTGCCTCTCAAGCAGACAGATTGTTGTTGTTGTTGTTTTAATTGACCATGTTTAGAGAGCTGTGATTGTAACACTGCTGGCAGGAGAATAAATTGCTACAGATTATCCAGGGGGCAGTTTGTCAATATGTATGTTGAGCCAACAATTCCATTTGTAGAACTACAACTCATTGGACAGAAACAAACAGATGTGTGTGCACATATATTCATTAGAGACTTAATATTAATGAGAAAGTGGAAAAAAGTTACATGTTCAATAGCAGAAGACTAGATAAATTGATAACGTTTGTACATGATTGTACAGACATGAAATAGTATCGTAGATCTATATTGACACAGAAAAGTGTGGTGTATTAAATTTTACAAAGCAGCATGTATAATATCCTGTACTATGGTACTGCCTAGAAATATATATATAACATAAACTTTTAAAATGACCATCAGCATTTTAGTATATATCTTTTTAGGTAATTTTTTTCATATATATTCATAAATATTCACACTGCATACATATAAAAGACAAATAAGGTTATATATCAGTATGTTAACAATGATCATTTCTGAGTGACAGAAGATTTTACTTTTTTTCTTTATGTTTTCAAAATGTTTTCCACTTTGAGCAGTGTATTACCTTGATAATCAGGAAGAATCAATAATTATATCAAACAACAATAAACCTGCAAAAAAAGTGCAAGATTCTTCTGTATTAATGTGTGTACTTGTAGGTCATTCATTCTCTATATAGTATTCACTGTGTGACTCTAACATGATTTCTTTTTCAATCTCTACTATGTGATGAACATTTGAATGGTGTCCACTTTGGGGCTCTTACGAATGCTGCTGCTGTGAATATTCTTAGTACATGTTGTTTAGAGAACATATGTTCCATTTTTGCTGGGTGTATACCTAGGAAAGAATTGTGGGACCACTAGATATACATACATTCAGTTTTAGTAGATGCTGCCAAAAGTGTTTCAAGTTCTTGCACCATTTTACACACCCACTGGCCATGTGTAAAAGTTCTACCTGTTTCACATAAAATTATTTGTTTAATCTTCCTGAGCAAAAGCAAGTGATCCATGGATTTGAAAACCATGTTAACTACTCTGATAAAGAAGTTCTACAGTTTTCTGTTCCAGCCAACTTTCACTGGGCCTGTCATCGATAGTTTGAACATTCAGTTAATAAAAGCATTTGGTTTAATATTGTTAATTAATCAGGAGAATACCATGAGTACTTATTTGGTTAAACTACATTTCCAGGGGAAATACAACATTGGCTATTTTCAGGGGTTGGTATTTTGAAATACTAGTGTAGGAGTGTCATTGTTCGTTTAGTTTTTATCCTTAGAAAACTAATACATTTTAGGAACTTAAGATCTCATTTATTTGCAGTTTAATAATGGTATGGATTTAAGGCCATGGTAATTAGTGAAAATGCCCAGGAGGTTATTTTTTTTTTTATTTTTAAGTTTAAAAAATTGGAATGACAATTTTTTTTAGGTGATGTGGCAGTGAAAATGTTGAATGTGACAGCACCCACACCTCAGCAGTTACAGGCCTTCAAAAATGAAGTAGGAGTACTCAGGTGAGCCTGTGTGATTTACTGTTTTCCAAAGAAGTTATCTTTATCTTCTGTTTTCCGGTGATAGCCACTGTTGGCTTTACAAGTTTACAAAAGATGAATAAGACAAAGTTTGAGTATATTATGTCTTTAACCATATCCTTTAAGTGGTGTACAATATTATATGGTATAACTGATGGAAAAATTAATCCTAAGGTGAATTAATGGAAATACAATATTCTGATCATGAAAAAATCCTTTCCACTTATGGAAATAATACTCTCAAAATTCTGAACTTAGAACACATTTAAAGATTGTGTCAAGCCCTGGAACTTGAGGAACATTAACTAGAGTATATCCAGGCAAGGCCAACTTGGATGAGGAGGATTCTGAAACTGTAACAAGGGGAAAACAGTCAATAGAACTGAGGATATTTGAGTCCACAGAAGGCTAATAGGTTCAAGAAGGTACAGACTTTGTTTTATTCCAGAGAGCAGAACAAGCCATTGGTGGAAGTTGTAGGGAAATTATTTTTCTCAACCCCAAAGAACTTTTTAATACTAGAACCACTTAAAAAGGAGAGGTAAGGGGGAAAATAACCTGCAGTCTAAGTGAAGAGCTTCGCACAATTGAAGGTATTTAAGCAACCTCCAGTTGCCTATTGTGGGGGGTATTAAAACGTAAGATCTTTCTGCAAGCGGTAGAATATTAGGCCAGACAATTCCTAAAATAATTTCTAAATTTATCCTTCCGTTGTCTTTTTTCTAACTTCATCTTCCTGATAATTAGACTACTTTGGCCCACTTTTTTAAGACTTGAAGTTTATCCACATAATATACTATTTACTGACATACTTCCTTTTACAGGAAAACTCGGCATGTGAACATCCTGCTCTTCATGGGCTATTCAACAAAGCCCCAGCTGGCTATTGTCACCCAGTGGTGTGAGGGCTCCAGTTTGTATCACCACCTCCACATCATCGAGACGAAATTCGAGATGATCAAGCTTATAGATATTGCACGGCAGACTGCGCAGGGCATGGAGTAAGTTCCATTCTGTTAAGTCTTTTGTAAATTATTTTTGGAGACCACTGATGGTATTTTAAAGGTTTTAGCTAATTTTCTTTTGCGTTGCTTTTTAAATTACTGTCTAGTCACATTTGGACACTTTTCACTAATGGCTAAAGATATGATACAATCTTAAGAAATAAAATATCTCTCTAGTATATCTTTAGTATAGTCTTCAAAAACATGTATCAAATATTTGATAACAAATGCGTGACTGCAAACTTATGTTTAGCATGCAGTGATTTAGTGTTGAAGGTTAAGAAAACAGAATAGGCCAAAAAAGTAAATAAAACAAACTCTACAAAAATGTCATTAACAGTTACTGAAGTACACAAAATGATTAAGTTATCCTTCCAAATTATTTTCTCTATGTATCCATATTTTTTATTACAAAATGGTCACCTGAGTGAAATAAAATAAAATGAAAATCTGCATTCTGATACTTTTTTAAGGTTTCCAAGTTGGGTTGTTCATATCCATTGAATTTTGCTGTGTAATTTAAAAGATAAAATGTTGCTTGAATAGAATTTATCATTGATCAAAATAGTGAACCAGCTGCATGCAGCTCTTTTAAGTACAAATGAAGAGAGATATCAAAAGGTAAAGCTTAATAATAAATTTTGAAGGTACTTAGATGAAAAATTTTAAGTTAGGAAAATACAAGTTTAAAAGCCCTATGGGTAGTTTAAAAATATGTATCTTATATTTTATAGTATACAAATGGCTTTTATTATGTCGTTTAATCTTTATAATGCTATAAAGTAGATATTTTTATTTGCTTTTAATGGTCAGGAAACTCAGGCTTTTAAGTGATGTTTATAGCTTCACATTTAACAAACAGCAGCAAAGGTGTTTGACTCAGAATCTGACTCTCAAGCCATTATTCTTTCCCCATATTCACTATGCTACTTTTACATTTTAAAATTAGAATAAGAGAGTAAACGCGTATATGAGTACTAATACCTAGAGCTCTGACTCAAGGTCACTTAGAGCATAAGCATAGGACCAGGACTGAAAAACAGATCGGACTCTTAAGCCTTCCCACTGAACTGTCACCCTCTCTGTCTCAAAACGAAGCAATGTATCTATAATTTCGATTGTTTACATGTTTACTGTGTTCAGCCAGAATGCTTATGGCAGCAAATGATTACCTCTTCAGTAACATTCCCACTTATCCACTAGACTTAAAACAATGTCAGCCTTTCATATAAGTTAGAATCTGAATCTGTTCAAATCTGAAAGGTGTATTAAACTCCTGGAAAGAGTAAACTGTGGCAAAAACAGTAAACATTGATAAGAAAACAAAGCTTATTCTGCTTCCATCCCACCAGCCTAGCCTCTTTGCTGTTTCTTCAAGCCAAGCATGTTCCCTCGGCCATTGTACTGGTTATTTTTCTCTTTGGGATACTCATTCCACAAATTTCCGTAGAGCTTCTACCTTAGATCTCTGTTCAAATGTTACCTTTTACAAGAAGCCTTCTCTCACTCATCATATTATATAACTAACATTCCTACCCCATTGATGTCACTTTTTATATCCCTATCCTTTTGTTTTTGAGACCCAGCTGTATAGGACATAATTGTTTTGTCTGAAACCCCCACTAGAATATAAGCTGTATGAGATGAGGGGCTTTATTTTGTTCATTGTTTTATCCCTAATGCCTAGAACAGGGCCTGGCCTATGATAAGTACTCACTATATATATGTTACATACACACACACACACACAAAATGAAAGAATGATTACACATAACTGCATGTTATTGCTGGTTTACCTTTTGGAAGAGAGAAAAGCATATCAAAACGTGTCAAGGAAAGGGAAAATGGTCAAAGAGTAATAAAAGAATAACGAAGGGGAAATGCTTTTGCTATAAACAGAGGCAGCAAAGAATACTACTAAAAATTGTTTTCAGAAACAGTGATGGGTAGGGCACCTGAGTGGCTCAGTCAGTTAGGCATCCGATTCTTGGTTTCAGCTCAGGTCAAAGTCTCATGGTTTGTGAGTTTGAGCCCCGCATCAGGTTCTGTGCTGATGGTGCAGAGCCTGCTTGGATTCTCTCTGTCCCTCTCTATCCCTCCCCAACTTGTGTGCGTACATGCACACACTCTCTTTCACATACACACTCTCTCTCAGAATAAATAAATAAACATTAAAAAAACAGTGATGGGGCAGTGAAATGCCACTATTGATAAAGGCAAGAAGTGACAATAGAGAGACCATTATCAAGTTGGAATAGTTCTGTAGTCTGGGGAATAGTCCGTGAAGAGGCACGGTATGATCCCATCACTTTACAGTTTGGGTTCTCTAAGCGTAAACCTTTACATCTGTCTACTCTGAAACACTTCAGTTATATTTTTAGGTAACTCTGACTATATAATGAGTGTACCTAGTTATGAATTCAGATCATCCTGTCAGTTTATTTTAGATTTTAATAGCTAAAAAAGTATTAATTGTAAATTTTAGAGGTGCCTAGGTAGCTCATTTGGTTAAGCATCCGACTCTTGATTTTGGATTAGGTCACAATCCCAGGGTCGTGGGATCGAGTTCCATATTGGGGCTGACAGCCCAAAGCTTGCTTGGGATTCTCTCTCTCTTCAAAATAAATATTTTTTTAAGTTAAAAAAAGTAAATTGTAAATTTTAAGCCTTCTAGAAAAAGTTTATTACCAGCTTTCAATCAACCAAAGAAGATATAGTTCCTGTTTTTTCTCTTTATAAGACAATAACATGCAACTGGTTAAATGTATTAACACATCTTTCATTTCTAACAGCTTTGGCAGATGTGGTTAAGTTAAGGTGACAGATTTTTGCTGTGTTGTGAAACTCCACTAAAAACTACAATCAAGGAATTTTTTTAAGCATGAATATATAAGGACAGAGATAACAGTGGAAGGAAACAGTAACAACATTTTGAAAGCCAGAAAGCAGATGAAGAAGTGGTAATGGACTTAAAACACCTAAAAAAAAAAAAAAAAAAAAGCTAAATCCTTAGTTGGCAATGGGGAAATAAAAGCTAACCTGATTGATAGGACAGATTGCTCTAAAGTCTCGGGAATTGGCAGTACCGGGCGTCTTCAGAAGAGGGGAGGTACATCAGGGAAAAAGCATATCTGAAAATCTTCTCTAAATCCCGTCCTCTGCTCTGGGCGCTGAGTGACCGCCCCACCTCTGCCCTACTGTAGACTTTTATATTCTCTGAAGAGAGGAAAATCAGTTACATCTGGACTGGGGACATGGGCATGGATGTTTTTATCGAAAACAGGGATTGAGTGACTGTTTCTGGAAGGATGAATAGAGAGTTCCCCAGCACTCTGTTTTCAAAGATTCCCAGAATGCTGGCAGCCAGACCTTTCTGTTCAGGCAAGAGATTGGGAGAGTCTTCTCTGAGGAATCTTATCAGCCAAGAGAAAAGACCCACAGGTAGTGACATCAGGGATTCCACTTAGATCACTGTACAGAGAAGTTCAAAAACAAGAAGCCCCTCCATATGCTCAAACCTTTCAGACAGTTTTTTGAACTTTCACTCAGTCTGAGTAAGACAAATTATCTCTGGATCATCAAATATCAGAGGTAAAGTGTCAGATGCCAATGACAGAGACCAAAACAAACGGGAGTTAAAGAGGCAAGTGGGAATAAACCAACACAGTGCAAGGAGAAGAGATACCACTCTTCTACCAGTTTCCTCAGATATAAAAGGGTTTTTTATTCATGAAACAAGAATAGATGCTTTATAAGGAACATTTGGATAATAACAACAGCAGCAATGTTAAAATGTTGATATTGTAGTCTAGCACAAATTATATGCTTTGCAGTTGTTTAAACTTTCAGATGTCTGATTCCTCCTTCCCTGTCCTCCACCATCATCTCACAAAGGACAGAGCAAGCTAGATGTAGCTAACCACTAAGTCCATAGACTGTTTAAATAGCTGCCTAATAATGTACTTTTGCAAAGCCTCCGTTTCAAAATAGTCTGCCACCTGAATGTTTTCCAAGTGTTGTTGATCTTTTCTGACTACTTTCTCAAATGTATTTTGCCCCCTAACTCCCTCCCAACTTGAAAGTATATATTCAGCCACTCCTCACATAAAATATATTTTGAAGTCAGAGAGTATAAGCAGAATAAGGGTATTAGCATTGTAACTCATTGCATAAGGTGCTGGGGTTGTAGTCATTCATAGGATAAAACTTTTAGTAATTAGGAAAGTGAATCAGTAGGACTTTCACATGTGTCCCTTTTATTGGATTACAGAATATAAGCAGAAGGGTGACATTTTTCCTGTGCGATTTTGTCTCCTTTCCTCAGTGAAGTGTCATTTCTGATTGCTAGGTTTACCGGAAGAGAGCAGAGCTGTTGTGATGGTAAAGGAGAGTGCCACCCTTCTGGAATTAGGGCTGGAATAGTATGTTTATCATCTTCTCACCTGACAGTCATTGATTTAGCCTTAGGGCCAAGGTATTTTAAGAATATTGTTACTAAAGAAATTTCAGGAATGGTCAATCTCTCATGCAATTTCCTTGCAGGACTTTTAATTTCAGTATAATATTTATTGTATGATTTTTAATTTAGCTTTATCAAGAAAATTTACTAAATGTTGAATCAAGAGAGAGTCGTGGCCTGTTGTTATACCCACAGAATTGATATATTCTCAATAAAGATAATTAAAAGTAATTTGGGGATAAATCCTCACAATTTACTTTTTTTAAATAATGAAGACTATGCCTTCTTTACTTAAAAATAAACCTAGTTAAAAGAAAGATGGAAGGATGAATTGAAGCTGAGAAGATGGTGAATGTATATCAGTGATTGAAAATCCACTTGATCAAAATCCACTTGATCAAAGAATATTTAATTATAGTGAGCATGATTTTCCAGTGGATAAGAACAATAATAGAAAAGAGGGTGCTGATAATCAGAAAAGTACAAACTAAAACAAAGAAGTACTAGTTTTCACCCACTGGAATTAGCAGAATAAATAAATTCAGACAAAATCGCATGTTGATAAAGATGAGGGGAATTGCATCCTGGCACCTAATGCAGCCAGCCACCCCGTGTGCTCCAGGATGTCTGATCAAATGGAAAGTACCTGACCTGCCCCCAAGAGATGCCAGGTCTTGTTCCAAAAAAGGCTTATATTGGAATAGATGTATTGCAGGTAACAGTGAAAAATTGGAAACTTAAATGCCCATCAGAGACCTTGAATAAATAGAATATTGGCACCTCTGTGCAGGGGAATGATATGCAGTGGAAATGAGTTACTTACGTATCAGCATTAGCTTTAAATATAAGTATAGTGTCAAGTGAGAAAAGCAACCTATAGCATGAGACCACTTGAAATTTTAAAAACAAAACACTTTTTATATTTGGGTTTTTTTTTAAGAGAGGTGTACATAAGTATGCAAAAGTATTAAAATAAGGATTAGCAGACATACCCCAGGTTGAGTGGTGCTTTGCAAGAATGGCAGAAAGGATCGGGATGGGGACAGCTATCTGGGAGAGAAGAGCTTTAACTTTACCTGTAACATGTTGGTGGTTTCTGTCTTTTAATTAAAAAAAAGACTCCACAGTTGTGTTTTACTTTCATAACTTTTATAAAGTTTGAAAACCAGGAGGCCAATGTGGAAAATTTTTAACAGAATTAATTATGGTGAGAAATAGGAGTGATTGCTACAGTGATTGCCTTAGGTGCAGTTCTTAACTTCAACATAAAGTTATTATGGAGAAATAATCCCTGGAGAACAGGCAGAAAATGTAAACTAAATAAGCACCAATAATCCTCCGAGAGATAATTACCATTAATATTCTGATGTGTATTGTATGTCCTTTCAGATTTTGGTATTTTAATACTGTACACAGTGAGTTATGTCATTATTTTAAGTATGGAATCACACTGGTTTTACCTTTTTTCACTCTTATTTTAAATATCTTTTTTGTTTAGGAAATATATTTTTACCCCACCTCTGCTACATACCAGCAACTTACCCTCTCCCTCTGTTTTTTATACCAGTTACATTCCCTGGTTTTTATACATGCAGAGTTTAGCAGGTGCTTACCATGTTCCAGCCATTGTTCTGTGTACTTCATATATACAGCCTCATGTAATCCACAACAGCCCTGTGAGGTATATCTCATTATCATCTCCATTTACTTACAAAGAAACTAGGGTTTAGAAAGATCAAGTAACCTGGCGCTGACACTTTGGCATCAGAGTATATTCATATACACCTTGCTGCTTCTCCAGCTTAGTCTTTTCAACACCTCAAGTGGGCCCTTAATGTAATACAGCAGCAGTACTTTCTTTTTTTTTAAGATTGTCCATTCTTCTTCTCTCCTGGACAGTGTCTTACCTTCTCTAGCCTCAGACCTTCAACACCTCTCCTCCAAGAATAGTCACCTGGTGACCTTGCCTGCATTTCATTGAGAAACTTAGAAGCACCCACCACATCTGCCCACCTACCTATGTTTGTGGCGCAATTTTTCTGCCTTATTACTCGGAGTGAAAGCCAACCCTTCCTTTTTATATGCTAGATCCCCATCTTCTTTCCCCTACTCACTGATATCTTTGGGGTAAATCTCCGCTATTCATCTTCAGCTTTTGCTTTTCTACTGGGTTTTCTTTCATTTAGAGACTCTTCCTTATAATGCACATTTCGCAGAATGTTGACAGTTGTTGAATCTAGGTGGAAAGTGTAGGGTGATTATTGTACTTTCCTTTCAACTTTATGCTTAAAAATTTCTTAATAAAAAGTTTTAGAGGACCTGTCCTTGATTCTACTTCCCCTCAAGCTATCATCTCATTTTTCTATTCTCTACAGTAAAACTTTTCAAAAGAGTTGTTGATATTCACTCTGTAATTTCTCTTTTCCCCTTTTATCCTGGATCCCACCCCAGTCAGGCTTTTGCCCCAATATTCTACTGAAATACTTCTTAGATCTAGTGGTTAGATTCACAGTCCCCATCTGTTTGTACTGTCAGAAACATATTCTGCTGTTGATCATACCCTTCTCCAATGAAACCCATCCTGAACCCCTTGCTGCTCAGAATCTGGTCTGAGTAGCATCTGTACCACCTGGGGGCCTTTTAGAAATGTTGAGTTTTAGGGGCCTCTAGGTGGCTCAGTTGGTTAAGCATCTGATTCTTGATTTAGGCTCCGGTCATGATCTCACAGTTGGTGAGTTCAGGCCCCACCATCAGGCTCTGTGCTGACAGCATGGAGCCTGCTTGGGATTCTGTCTCCCTCTCTCTCTGCCCCTTGCATGCTGCCTCTCTTTCTCTCTCTCAAAAATAAAAATGTAAAAATATTAGTGAAATGTCATTTAAAAAAGAAATGCTGAGTTTTAGATGCTATCCCAGATCTTCTGAATTAGAGACTATATTTTAACAAAGTCCCTCAATGATTTCTATGCATATTAAAATTTGAGAAGCACCCTTCTCCTGATTTTCCTTCTACTTACTGCTTCTTTGTGGCTAGTTCTTCCTTAACCTCACTGAATGTTCGGACTCTCCAGGAATCTCCATTCTCTTGGTGATCTCATCCAGTTTCATGGCTTAAAAGACTGTTCAGCTACCACTTATATGCCATATACGTATCTGTCACTTCTATCACCAGCCGACTCATTTCCTCCGAACTCCAGACTGTCCTGTCCAGCTCTCCACTCCACATTGCTTGACTCTCTAATAGACATCTCATATTTAGCATGTCTCCTACTGAGGACCTGACCTTGTTCCTTAAGCCTGCTCTTCCTACAGCGCTTTCATCTCAGTAACTGGCACCTCTGTCCTGCCAGCTGCTTAGGTCAGCATTTTGTAGTTCTCTTTGACTCTTGTCTTTTTCTCACACCATACAACCAGCCTGTTACCATCTCCTGTTCGCTCTTTTTTTTTTTTTCCCCACTTTGTCTTTAAAGTATATCTAGAGGGGCGTCTGGGTGGTTTAATCAGTTAAGTGTCTGACTTTGGCTCAGGTCTTGATCTCATGGTTCGTGAGTTCAAACCCTGCATTGGGCTCTCAGCATTCAGCGCAGAGCCCACTTCGTTTCCTATATCTCCCTCTCTCCCTGTCCCTTGCCCACACACGCGCTCTCTCTCTCTCTCTCTTTCAAAAATAAACATTTTTTAAAAAATATTTAAAAATCCTGTTTTCAATTTTGGAGCACCTGGGTGGCTCAGTTGAGCATCAACTTCAGCTCAGGTGATGATCTCACAATTCATGGGTTCAAGCCCCACGTTGGGCTTTGTGCTGACAGCGCTGAGCCTCCTTTGGATTTTCTGTCTCCCTCTCTCTCTACTCCTTCCATGCTCACGTGCCTTCTCTCAAAAATAAACATTAAAAATTTTTAAATCTTATAAGTTCTCATCTCCTATTCTGCCATTCACCCTGATACAAGCCACCGTTAACTCTTGCCTGGATTAGTGTTCTTCTTCCACCAATACTTGCCTTCAGGTTATTACTATGAAGCACCCAGAGTCTTTTTGAGACTTAACTCAGATTATGTGGCTCCTCTGCCCTTCCATTGTCTCACATTTCACTCAGAAAGAAAGCCAAGGTCTTTAAAATAGTTCTTTCTCAAAGTAACTACCACCACAGCCTCTCTACTTTATTACCTCTCTCAATTCATTTTCTACTCTTTTCCCTCTTGCTCTCGCTGTTCCAAGCCAGCTTGCCTGCTTGCCATTCTTAGAACATGCCTGCCTTAGGGGCTTGCCCTTGCTAGTTCCTTTGCCTGCTGTGCTCTTACTCATATCTGCATGACTCTCTCCCTTCCCTCCTTTCCGGCTTTCATCAGCAGGTCCTTTGAAAAGAGGCCCTCCCTGCCCTAAAATCACAACCCCCTGCAACTCCTCATTTCCTGACCCCATTCACAGAATACTTATACATCTTTTGCTTTTCTGTCTTCTATACTAGAATGTAAGCACCTTGAAGTAGTGATTCTGCTTTATGTTCAAGACTTAGAACAGTTGTTGCTTAGCATGTAATGGGCTTTCAATAAACACGTGTTAAAAGAAAGAAGGAATCCCTTCACAGGTGCGTGGGTGGCTCATTTGGTTAACCATTGGCTCAGGTCATGATCTCATGGTTCTTGGTTTCGGGCCCTACATTGGGCTATGTGCTGACAGAGTGGAGCCTGCTTTGAATTCTCTCCCTCCCTCGCCCTCTGTCCCTACCCCACTCATATTCCCTCTCTCAAAAATAAACATTTAACAAAATTTTTGGAAGGAACCCCTTCACGGTAATCATTATTACCTCCATTTTTTAGGTTAGGAATCTAAAGCTAAAAGGGATTATGTAAATGTACCCAAGTTTATATGGCTAGTAAGTGATGTAGTTAGAATTCAAACCCAAGTCTCTGTGCTCAAAATCCATGACATTTCCACTGTGCCCCTCAGTTATGTCACTAAGTCTTGGCTCTGGTTTTCCCATTAGCGTAAGTGCAGTTATTGCTGTTTTGCTTGCTTCACAAAGAAACATGAAGGTTATGAAACCCAGTGATGCAAAAGTATCCTGAAAACTTTATAAGGCTGTATATGTATATAAGGGTGATGGAAATTCTTTTCTTATAGAAGTTTTACAGTTTTTGCTTTTAGTTTCAAATCCACTTCAGGTTAATTTTTGAGTTTAGAATGAGATAAGGGTTGAAGTTTTTTGGGGTATTTTTTTTTTTTTGCCCATATGGATATCCCAGCAATACTTGTTGAAATGACTGTCCTTTCCTCCACTGAGTTACCTTGCTCTTATAAAAAAAAAATAAATAAATAAATATGCTTTAGATTTTGGACTTGTGAGTGTTTGAAATGAATTTTTAAAAAGAATAATAGGGTTTTTGCTTTTCCATCAGTACCATGATATTCCATGTTTATAAAACATCCCCATTTATTATTTTTAGGCCAGTGTTTTACTTAGAAGGCTTGATTTTCCAAAGGGTAAATATACCCTCTCTAATGCAGGTCCCAGCTATGAAACAAAAAACACATAGAAGTATTGCTCATTGATTAGGAGATTCAGTATTATTAAGATGTCATCCTTCCCAAACTGATCTGTAGATTTCACTGTGATCCTAATCAAAATCTCAGCAGGCTTTTTTGTAGAAATTAACAAGTTGATCATAAAATGCACTTGGAAATGCAATGGCTAGAATAGTCAAGATAACTTTTGAAAAGTTGAAGGATTTCTAGTGTCAGACTTCAAAACTTTGAATAAAGCCACAAGGCTGTGTGATATTGGCATTAGAATGGTCATATAAATCAACAAAACAGAATAGAAGACCTAGAAATAAATCCGTAAGTCTATGGTCAGTTGATTTTTTTTTTTTTTTTAACAAGATGTCAAGGCAATTCATGTGGAAAGGATAGTCCTTTTAACAGATATTGCTGGAACAACTGGATATCCATATGGAACAAATGAACGAACAAATAAATATACCATTAAACCTTACCCAACGTAAGACATTAATACTAACTTGAAATGGATCAAAGACTAAAAGCTGAAAATCTAAAAGTTCTAGAAGAAACATTGGAGAAAATGTTTATAGCCTAAAGAAAGACCAAGATTTCTTAGGCCACAAAAAGTAAGGATCATATAAGAAAAAAATTCATAAATCAGGCTTCATCAAAATTTACAACCTTTGCTTTTTGAAGACACTGTTTCAAAAATGAAAAGACGAGCCACAGATTTTAAGAAAATGTTTGCAACATACATTATCTGATTAAACGACTTGTATCCAAACCAAAGAACTCTTACAACTCAGTAATTAAGATAAAGTATCCAAAAAAAAGTGGACAAAAGATTGGAGTACTTTCTTTAAAAGGCACAAGAATGGCAAATGAACATGTGCAAAGATGTTCAACATCAGTAGACATTAGGGGAGGTAAATTACAAGACACCACTACACGCCCACTAGAATTCTTACCGTCAAAACCAGTCATCCCAAGGATTTGCAAGGATGCAGAGCACCTAGAACTCTTACACGTTGCTGGTAAGGATCTTAAATGGGACAACCACTTTGGCAGTGTCTTTTAAAGTTAACATTACCACATGAACAATTCTGATTTTAATTATTTACTGAAAAGAAGTGAAAGCGTAAGTCAACAACAGAGACTTTTACTTGAATGGTCGTAGTATCTTATTCATAATCATCAAAAATCAGGAACAGCCCAAGTATCCGACGGCTAAATGGTTAAGTTGTGGTACATCCATACTCTGTAATACTGCATGCAGCCAGTATGTGAATCTTAGAATCATGTTGAGCAAAATAAGCCATAGATTTTATGTGAAGCTCTCGAAAAGGCAGAACTAATCTCTAGTGACAGAAATCATTATCAGTGGTTGCCTGAGCCAAAGAGGGTGTTATTAATTGCAGAAATATATGAAGAAAGTTTCGGGGGTGATGGATACTCTTCATGTTGATTGTGGCTGGTCATTATATAAGTATATATATTTGGCAAAACTCAAACTATACATAAAATTGGGTCCATCCTGTGTTGTATACATTATACCCCAATAAATTTGATTGTTTTTAATGCGAAAGAAACTGAAAACTCTACATAAAAACAGATTTTAGCCACACAGAGCACAACACAGCTGGAGAAGGTGTGAACTTCATTTCTTAGGTTTTTTGTTTGTTTGTTTGTTTTAATTTTTTTTTATTTTTAGCAGAGAGAGAGAGACAGCGCGAGCAGGGGAGGGTCAGAGAGAGAGGGAGTCACAGACTGAAACAGGCTCCAGGCTCTGAGCTGGCAGTCAGCACAGAGCCCGACGCGGGGCTCGAACCCACGAACCGCGAGATCATGACCTAAGCGAAAGTCGGACGCTTAACCGACTAAGCCACCCAGGCGCCCCTTTTTCTTAGGTTTTTTAATTATTTTAAAATGTAAATGATTATTGACCACAGAGGAGTCATTCCCTTCAGTCATACTCACTTTGCACAGTGTGGTTATGAGGGGAGTGGAGAGCATCAAAGGAGAAGGGAGACTATAACTGAAACTCTTTGGATAAAATATTATCTTGTCACCATCGCACGTATCAGTCCTGTCAGCTGCCACACCCTCCATGGGTGTCTGGGGAGACATTTAGCCTGCTACGTGAAGCCTGACAAACATTTTTGAAATTGTGTACTATTTGGTGAAAGTGGTTTGAAACGCTTATGATTTGGAGGCCAGTTCTTTGGTTTTAGAAACAGATGAAAATATAAGAAAAGAACAGTAAACTTCAGTGAGAGACACTTGGGGCTGTTATAAATAGACGACACCATTAAATCAGGCAAATACTATGGCAGATGTAGCCTTAGTGATTGAATTTCAGCAAGACATTTGAGTGATAATTCTCATGGTATTGTTGAGGATAGATCAAGAGATGTAAATGCACGGAGGATTTGACTAGGTTCATAAGTGTATAATGATCATCATCCCTGAAGCTATTAAGCTAGATGAGATTTTTGTTTCATTCCACTCTTGAGTATGACTAGCATATTTACAAGTAACTTAGATGAGGGCATCATTAGCACACTAATCTTTTAAAACTTATTTTTTAGTGAAAACTAAAATTTCAGTCAGCTGAAATTGTAGGCCACGTCTACAAAATAAGACCTCTTACTAGCCAAGTCCAGAAAAGAAAGATACACATACAGATACAGGATGGGGAAACTGTTCTGTAGGAGTAATGCAAGCACAACCCTGTAGGGTTGGAACTGAATATAATTTTAATAGGAGTCTGTAGAGTGACTGTGGCTGCCGTCATAATCCCAATAATGGCTGATAGAATTTTTTAACCCACTACCAGGAAGATGAAGATGAATTTAATTTTTGGTTTTTTCTTTTAGATTCCACATCTAAGTGAGATTATATGGTATTTGTATTTCCCTGTCTGACTTGTTTCATTACAGATGATGTCCTCAGGGCCCATCCATGTTATTGCAAATAGCAGGATATCCTTTTTTGTGGCTGTATAATATTCGTGTGTGTGTGTGTGTGTGTGTGTGTGTGTGTGACATTTTCTTTATTCACTTATGAACACTAGGTTGTATCTGTGTCCTTGCTTTTGTGAACAGTGATGCAATAAACATGAGGGTGCAGATGTCTCTTTGAGATCCTGATTTAAATTCTTTTGGATATATACCCAGAAGTGGGATTACTGAATCATATGATAATCCTATTTTAAGTTTTTGTGAGGAACTTGCATACTGTTTTCCATAGTGGCTGCACCAATTTATTTTCCCTTCAACAGTGTACAAGAGTTCCCTTTCTTCTGCATTCTTGCCACCACTTGCTTTTTTGATAATAGCCATGCTAACAGGTATGAGGTGATATCTCATTGTGGCTTTGATTTGCATTTCCCTGATGATGAGTGATGCCAGACACCTTTTTATGTACCTGTTGGCCATCTGTATGTCTCCTTTGGGAAAATGTCTGTTTTTTAATCAGATTGAGATTTTTACTATTGAATTCTCCAAGTTCTTTATATTTTTTCGATATCACCTTATTAGATATATGATTTCCAAATATTTTCTCCCGTTTGGTAGTTTGACTTTTCATTTTGTTAGTGGTCTGTATTATTTGCTGTGCAGATGCTCTTTAGTTTGATGTAGTCCCAGTTGTTTAGTTTTGCTTTTGTTGCCTTTGCTTTCGGTGTCAAGTGCAAGAAAATGATTACCAAGACCGATGTCAAGGAGCTTGCTACCACTGTTTTTGTCTCCTAGGAGTTTTGTGGTTTCAGGTCTTATGTTCAAGGAGAAAATTAAGATGAGAGTCGCTCTAGTTTGTGCTGATCAGATCAAATCTAGAGTATCGTATTTACTCTTGAGGCATCATATTAAGCTCTAAAAAGAATGTTAAAAAGCTGAATCTTGGATAATGGCTTGAAAGAAGTAGCATAGAGAACAAATTTTACTAGATGATTTGCCAAGCTTTCAGATTAAATGATTCTGTAGGTGGATTCTTTTGCTTTAAGGAAGGAAACTCCCAAGGGAAACCTATCAAGAAGATACGATATTCATTTAGTTTATAGCATGTTTTTTTCTTTCCTGCTACATTTATAAACCTATAAGGTTCTCTTTAATATCTTTGAAAAGTTAAGAAGGGCGTCCAATTTGATTGCCCTAAGTAATGGATCGACTTCTATATAATCTGTAGTAAAGTTAATTTATTCCTGTTCCCTTCCCTACCCTCAACCAGTTATGTGTCTTTTGGCATCTTTCATTATAACTGATTGGTGCTTAGAAAATTATGTTTCAGTGTCAGCCTGTATAGAGAAGTATATAAAGTAGTAATTATTCTGAAATATTCTTTCATGAAGAGAATGGGGTATGATGCTCATTCCATTTGAGTACCTTTTCTTTCCAACCATCCATTATACTGACCTGGATGTCTGCTCATTCACCGCTTTTGTCGCAGAGATGTGACAGAGAATTATTAAGTGAGATAAAAGTTAGGAAAACAGTTTTAAACAATAAAGGATTACCCAGGGATAAGGAGGTGCTATTTCAGGTTGCAGCTGTACACAACTTTGGCCTACAATAGATTTATGTTGTTCACCACATCACTAGCTCAGCACTTGTGTTTATATCTTGTTAATTATCTAGTACTTTCCTGGTCAGAATATTTTTCTCCTCAACCCTCTAATAACATTTCTATTTACCTTATTCTTGCTATATTTCTTTGTATCAGATTTGTTGAAGAGATTGACAGCATTAAAAACACCTTTATCTTCTAACTTAATCATGCTGCCATGTAATTCGTATCTACTACCCATTTGTTGTTTTTAATTTCAAAGGAAACAATCTCTTTTCAAAGACCAATACTTTTTCTATGCATTAAACACCAGATCTCTGACCAAGCACCGAGCTCTACCACTAAACACCATATCTATTTTTTCCCCATTCTTTCTAATGGAGACAGGGTCTCATCTTGAAACGGCTTTTAATTGCAAAGGCCCCTTTTTCTCCATCTACACCTCTCTGTGTCCCTGCAGAACTTTTTAAGCAAATAGGACCCATAAATGACATTATGTTTTCCTTCATCATAAGAGAGATCGTGTGATGTAGTGAGACAACACTGAGTTTAAGAAGTCATGACAAGAAAATTTTAAAGTGCAGTAAATCTATGGAGGAAGTAAGCAGTGATATGAGAGAGAAATTGGAACAGAAGGGGTTACCTTATATAAACAGTAATTTGAAATGAAAATTTTGAGAAGAGAGTTTCAAAATCTTGATCTCTGAGAGAATGAGGAAGTTTAAATGAAGATGAAAAAGCATAAATAAAGCTTAGTCATTGTAAATCTTCCATTTTTAACAGTGTTTATTACATAATTTTGATTATACCATGTAGACTTAAAAGTGTCATTTTAAAGCAAGATTTATTTCCTAATGGTCAGTGTCAAATTTCAGAAGTCTCCTGTATCTGTTCTCTCTAGTATTAAATGAAGAAAAAGAACTTTGACTAGAATGTTATGTGCATTTCATTGTAGTTGACTCGACAGGCATGTTGAATACTCATCATATGCCAGGCACTGTGCTAGGCCCTGGAGATAAAACAGAAGTAAACTAGGCACAACCCTTTCCCTCAGTGAACTCAAGCAGGTTTTAGGGGTAACAGATCACTTAAATTTATCGTTTACTTTAAAATAGATTCACTGTGGACATTATGTAGTGGGTTTCCCCCTCACTATTTTTGCCTGTTTTGAAATTTTATTCTGTATTATTTAATTTTCTCTTATTATATGCTATTTTAAACTAATCAACAATAGGATTATTTACTATGGCCATTAGTACCATACATGTTAATTTAAGATTAATTTAAGATTAACATGTATGGTAAAGCTCCTCTATATTTTTAAGAAGGTATTTGTGGGGCACCTGGCTGGTTCACTCGGTGGAGCAGCTCTTGATCTCAGGGTTATAAGTTCAAGCCCCATGTTGGGTACAGAGATTACTTAAAAATAAAATCTTTTAAAAAAAATAAAATAGGGGCACCTGGGTGGCTTAGTCGGTTGGGCATCCGACTTTTGCTTAGGTCATGATCTCGCGGTTCGTGGGTTCGAGCCCCACGTCGGGCTCTGTGCTGACTGCCAGCTCAGAGCCTCGAGCCTGTTTCAGAATCTGTCACTCCCTCTCTCCCTGACCCTCCCCTACTCATGCTGTCTCTCTCTCTCTCTCTCTCTCTCTCTCTCCTAGAAATAAATAAAACATTAAAAAAAAATAAAATAAAGAAGGTATTTTAGTAATATATAATATAACCTTTAAAATGGTTTTATCGATCGGATCTTTCTATTCTGGTGGAGTTTACATTCTGAAAAGAACGTGAACCAAAGGCACAGAGGGGGAAAAATACAAGAATCAAGCTGTTAAATAATTACTACATAAGTGAACAATGAAAGATCACGTTCAGTTGAGTTAATCATGGGAAAGCTTCATTCAGGAGTTAGAGTGTACATTCAGTCTTAAAGGATAGGTATGAATAGGGGGAGAATAGAATGAAAGCTAATTTGGGGATGGTTTTGGGAGGGGAACATTGATCACAGAAGTGGGATTAAATATCAAAGTCTATTGAAAAGACATGGATAAATAGGCTTGGCTGGAGTGAAAGGTTTGTATTGGTAAATAGTAAAAGATAAAGCAAAGTCTGTTAACACAATACAGGATTTTGGCTGTACCATAATAGTAATATGTTCCTATAATCCTCAGTTCATTGACCGTTTATTTTAATATTTCGTATGTAAAGGAGTTATCACAATGTACAGTTTGCAATTGTATCATGATTTTGAATAAGTCTTTATTTACACCCCTAAATATGTTCTGTAGATTTTGAGGCCAGAGTCTTTACCCCTACTCAGGTTAAAATGATGTTTTGTTTTTCAGTTACTTACACGCCAAGTCAATCATCCACAGAGACCTCAAGAGTAATAGTATCCTTCCTGAAATTTGTCTGCGAAGTTTGAAAACATCCTGACTTTTTCTTCTGCATTTTGTCTTCACATTATGTAAAAACAATTTTCATGCTAAGTTCAATATAATGTAAAGAGAACTAATGGACGGGGTTGCATGAGAGCATACCGAGGCAGGATACTACAACCTGCTTTTGATTTCTGAACTTTGGAACATTACCCAAAAAATCTACCAAGTCTTTATAATAGTAGTACTCTTTTGATTGCGTGCTTCTGTTTTGTCAGCTCCATAAAACGCAAAGTTGAGTAGCTGTCCACTCATTTCCATCAGTGCTCTGACGCTGCTCCCCAGCGGTGCAGATGTAACTGAAAGTTATAACTTACTAGGAACAATGAGGTGAGAAAAACATATTTTTCCTTCTTCCTCCGTAAACCCAGATCAAGATCCTGTCTGCCAACTAACTTCATTCCAGTGAAGAACCTTTGTATCTTTGTCAGCAGTGCCGAAGGATGTCTGGGCCCATGTTACTAAAATCTAATTGGGAAAGTTTCAGGATTTCCCATAAACTTAGGAAAGCGTCTCACCTCACCCTACCACGTTTCAAGTCCCAAAAATCTTAAAAGCAGGTCACAGAGACCAAATAGAACTAATTATTTTTTAAAATATATTTATCAACTTTAAGAGGAAATAGGAAGAACTGTACTTTTTAAAGGAATATCATTATTACTAAGGAAAGAAAGTCATATTACAGAATTATAGAAATTAGATCTCTTACCAAAAATTTTCGTAATGCTTGCTTTGATAGGAAAATGAGATCTGTTGTTTTCCTTTACTTACTACACCTCAGATATTTTTCTTCATGAAGACCTCACAGTAAAAATAGGTGATTTTGGTCTAGCCACAGTGAAATCTCGATGGAGTGGGTCCCATCAGTTTGAACAGTTGTCTGGATCCATTTTGTGGATGGTAAGAATTGAGGCTGTTTCTCCATTTATTAAATTTGTGGACCCTGAGATGCTGCTTGAGTTACTAGAACATCGTTGAAGGTTTCAACTGTAGTGTTTTCATAATTCTCAGTATTCACAAAAATCAATGTTAACCTTATTTTTTATGTAAATAGATTTTAATTTTTTTCTTTATCTTTAAAAAAAAGTATTACGACACCAGTTTCAGTATATTTCAAACAAAAAAATATGTATTTTATAAACACTGTTTAAATTTTATCCAGAATTGGCTCTCTAAAATATTTTGTGTTCAAAATGTTGTGTACCCTGTTGCAAAAAGAAAAAAACAGCTATGCCATTTAAGTAGGTATGATCCGCAGCAGTTAAGGTTTTGCTAAGAGAACTACTCTTTTTTGAGAAAGAGGCTGTTTCACAATCTTATTTAAGCCTAAATTGGAAAGTTACTTCCTTTAGACTAGAAAGAACCTATAATTATGGGGCAGCTGGGAGAGGAAAGACCAAAAAAAAAAAAAGGAGGTAGATTTTTAACACTGTCAGCCATGTGCTGCCCTGCATAGCTCTTTCTTTATTCCTATTATGCCTATTTCTGCTTCATGGGAAAGAAGGGAATGAAAACTTCTCTTCAGTTACTTTCAGCAGGCTCTGAAAAGGGCAGGTATAAGAATCATCCTCTAAGCTCGCAGTTCTTAAAAGGGACCCTAAGAACCTTTCGGAGGTCTCCAAGGTCGTACCTGTGTGAAACCACATTTTTCTTCATGTTCTTCAACCAGAAACAACATATCACAACAGATTGAATGCAGCAACAAGTATGTGTCTGTAGCTGCTGCTGTTAAACCAGAGAAGATCGTAGTACTGTTCTTGCTGAACTTTTTTTGGCTTTGAATACATATTTTTCATTAAACCTAGGTCATCTGTGTTAACACCTAATGTATTGTTTTATTAATTGTGTAATTATTAAGTATTTTAAGTTTCCCAGTTAGGTTTAAAAATGATAAATACCTACAGGTATATCCTTAGGGTCCTCAATAATTACCAAGTCTAAAAGAGGCCTGAGACCAAAAAGTTTGAGAACCTCTGCTCTCAGCTGAATACAGGATGTCCCCAAACCATTAGTGCAATTTGAAGGTTTAAATAATTGAATCTGCACAAAGACTTGGGGAAACGTAAATCCCAAACAGACATGAAACAGAAAAGCTGCAAGGGCTCTTGAAGCCACATTTTCGTATATTCCCCGAACATCCATAGCAGTCTCCAGGAAGGGAATTCCAAGATAGATGTCTGAATTAGTCAAGTAAACTTAGGGTTAGATTCAGCTATGATTTCCTATAAGAATAACCGGAGTTAAGGGAAGCGGCAAGGTGGAAGGGCGTGCTGGACTTAGGAGATTGGTACTCAGGTGCTCTGTTTGACTCAGCCTGCATGTTTGTTAACTTCTTCCACGTCTCTCAGTTTTTAATGTTGTTTGGACTAGTAGCTTTCTAATACCTTTTCTGTTTCTAAGATTCAGTAATTAGAGCTAGCTGGGCTTGTGTCTTTGATATATTTGAATTGTTTTAATAAATCATTATAAACCAGAGGCTAATTAATAACTGCAAACTAGATCTCATGCACCTTTAAGTCACACACCTTGTTACAAGATGGCAGTGAATCCTAGAAGGGGTGGGCTGGCAGATATTAAGTACTGAAATTATAAAACCTAATATTCAAAAGAAACAATTGATACATGTTTTAAAGGTGTGTTGATCTTAACTAGTGTGGGAGAGAGGCACAGTTAAGTCTCCAGGTTTGTCCTTTTTTCAAAAACTGTAGTCTGTACAATTAGTAGATTATTTTACATAAAGTGTTACTTTTTTTCTAATTTCTTTTTTGTTGATACCTAGGTAGATTGGTTCAACCTTTGTTCCATCAAGCTGAGTTCTAATACAAGAGTAGCCAATAGTACACTTAATTTTTGAATAAATTACCTTTTGGGTTGATAGTGCCTTCAGAAACAAATACAGAACATCCTCAGACAAGAGAGAAGAGTTTGGTCAGGACTAAGGTTATGTAATTCTCTGAATTATTTACAATAGTCTTCTCAACCTTGTTTTATTTATTTTAGAGGGGAAAGACACCTTTGTGAAAATTTTTACAAATTAAATCATTAAATTAATTGAGGATCTTAAGTCACTAAATTAACTGAGGATCGATTATGCGTTTCTTATAAATAGATGACATACAATTTTACATCAAGCCATCTACCAACAACAGTGAGGTAAAACTAAATTTTAAAAAGACAGTTAGTTCCTCAACTGATTTATTACTCTGTTCCTCTCAAAACTGTGTTCTGGCTTTTCAAATTCTGTCTGTCATAACCAGCCTGTCAGTATTCTGGCTTGTTCACTATATCACAGTTGTATGTGGTTTATTCTGTACTGTATTACTAAAAGCAGTTAATAAGATGTTTGACCAAAGTAGAGCCACTCTTCTCCCACCCCCCATCCTTCCACAGGGCCTCCACACATCTGTCAGGTTCTCAACCGTGGTTGGGCATTAAAATTATCTGGGGAGCATTAAAAACCAACAATGCTTAGATCCCATCCCCAGATTCTGTTCTAGAATGTAGTCCAGACATTGAGAGGTTAAAGTCTACACAGGTGATCGTGACTTGCGGGTGAGGCTGAACACCGTTGCCTGCCTCGTGAGAGTCTGACTGGACTTGCCCTGACCTGTGACCAGGAATCTTGTTCCAGGTCTTCCAGCCATTTTTGTAGTCAATCCAGGTTTTGATATCAAAGTAACACTTTCATGGAGTTTTTATTTTTACTCTGCAATTTTTCTAATGAAACAATTCTTCCAAATGAAACAATACAGAAGATGCAAGGTGAAATAACTCCTTTAAGCTAATATTCAACTGACCATCTATTGTATTTCATGTAGAGTACAATGAGTAAAATGTGTAAAAGTGTAGCAGAAATGGTTTGGTCTATAGCTTTTCCCCAGAAGCAAGCAGCCAAGATTTTTCATACCATCTTCAAAGTCTGCCTGCTGTCTTCTTGGCTTTTGTTAACAAAGCATCCATGGTGTGTGGACAGTGCTTTTGGAGGCAGGAAAGGGGGCTGAGTTTTTCAGTCTCGAAGTTTTACCAGTATTACCTAAGGTGCCCTGAGACCAGGAGAACCATTGTAGCAAACGGGAAAACTTAAATTCTGAGGCAGTTACCACAGTGATTGTGCTACTCCCAAACATGATCATAGATCTAGTATTTCTTTACTGACTCAAGCATGGGGAATGGGAACTGATTCTTGGTAGGACTGGTCCTGGGAAAGGACCCAGATAGCAATGGCAGGATCTTGTGCAGAAAGAGGATGGCTGACAAAATCCTAAAATCTTAGTACTGTGCGTGGAATCTCGGGCGATACCACCTCTTTCAGAGTTTACCAAGCATTGTTTTTCTTAATCAGTTCTACTTCTTTGCCCATTAATAAGAGAATTGATTACATATTAGATGAGCTATTTAACGACAAAAGCATTGTTCTGGGAATTTTAGTAATTTGCTTATTAGTCTATTCAGTTGAAGTTGAAGAATAAACAAGAATATTTGTCTTTTTGTGTTCTGACAGGCACCAGAAGTAATCCGAATGCAAGATAAAAACCCATATAGCTTTCAGTCAGATGTATATGCATTTGGGATTGTTCTGTATGAATTGATGACTGGACAGTTACCTTATTCAAACATCAACAACAGAGACCAGGTAAATCTTTACCATCTCTTGGAGTTTATTTTACTATTTGTGTAAAGACTCCAGTTTGGGGGCGCCTGGGTGGCTCAGTCAGTTAAGCATCCGACTCTTGATTTTGGCTCAGGTCATGATCTCACAGTTCATGAGATTGAGCACAGCATTGCCCTCTGTGTGGACAGCTTGGAGCTGGTTGGGATTCTCTCTCCCTCTCCACCCCCCACTCCCCGACTTCTCTCTCTCCCTCTCTCTCTCAAACTAAGTAAATAAACCTTAAAAAAAAATTACCTGGGTAGTTTGTTTAAAAATGGAGCTACTAGAACAGATTCTGATTCCATGGAGTGGGGTCCAAGCACTTGGATATTTAATAAATTTCCCCGGTGATTTTGATACATACCAGAGTTGAGAATCCCCAATCCAAAGAATAAAAAAAACCCAACAATGTGAATATGATAACTGTTTTATCATAAGCTCTCAATCTAATGAAATGATAGCTTTTCATTTATAAATGTGTTAACTTCATTTAAGTAGTGTGTGTGTGCTTTGGTCATCAGTTCAACTCTCGATCTTTTTGGTAATAACTCTGAGTACCTTTCTCTCTAAAAACTTCAGCTAGTATGTGATTTCAGAGAAGTAATCTCAATTGTCATCTACTTTGTGTATAGTTAGAGTCACCAGATGGCCCCTTACCCAGAGTGCCCTGGATTCTATATATATGAAAAAAAAAAAAGGTTTTAAATGACTGTTTCTACCAATGTCAGCACAAAGCTAATTGTTTAGTTGCTATTTGGTCTTTCTAACTACTACATAGGTTTAGAATATTTAATCCTACCTTTGAGTGTTAAAAAAAAAAAACAAAAAAACAAAACAAAAAAAAACAAACCAATTTGTGACCAGGTTCCTGATTACCTGATATTTTAAGCCCTGCATGAAACATAGATACAAGATAGACCAAATTACTAGCAAAGGAACGTAATTGACACATTGCACTCATTGGACTTGTGACAGATTCTAGATCACTGAGATAACTGATTGAATGATGGCAGTCTGAGTAGCAAGATTGTTTCTAATTTGCAAACTTCCTGTGCCCTGCTTCTTATAGTCCGGTTAATTCAACCATAAGACATAATACTCTGTGCCATATTCACTTTTCCTTTGTATATTACTTGTCTGCAGGAATTACAAGGGGACTTTAGTTTTAGTTGACTTATCATAGAGACTACAAATAAAAATTTATGAATCTAAGATCTGGATGAAATCCACTGAATACTTTTTTTTCTTAATTTTTTTTTTTTTTTGGTTTTATTTATTTTTGAGACAGAGAGAGACAGGGCACGAGTGGGGGAGGGGCAGAGAGAGAGGGAGATACAGAATCCGAAACAGGCTCCAGGCTCTGAGCTGTCAGCACAGAACCTGATGCGGGGCTCAAACCCACAAACCGTGTGATCATGACCTAAGCCAAAGTCAGATGCTTAACCGACTGAGCCACCCAGGTGCCCCACTTTTGTTTTAATAAAATAATGTAGTATGGAAACGGGTATTATTATCTCCAAAATATGGATAAAAAGTATCCGAGAGTTCTGCACTCATACACTTCTTGGCATTTTAGGTGCTTTGTCTTCCCTGGGAGTATAATAAATAATGTGGCAAGGGCTTATTCTCCATGAGAGAAGTAGGTGACTGGCCAACAGAAGGGTAAGGCTTTTACTAATTAATTCTGTCTGGTAGTATAGTTAGAACCTTCTGGAATTTGCCAGTCTGAAACCAGCTTGAATATTCGATAAAGAAAAAGGGCTCCTGGGTGCCTAGTCGGTTAAGTGTCTGACTCTTGATCTTGGCTAAGGTCATGATCTTGTGGTTTGTGAGATCGAGCCCCACTTGGGGCTCTGTGCTGACAGCAGGGAGCCTTCTCGGTATTTTCTCTGCCTGTCTGCCTCTCTCTCTCTCTCTGCCCCCAAATGAATAAATAAACTTTAAAGAAAGAAAGAAAAAGGGGGTTGAAGAATGATAAGTGTGCTACCCATTTCCCCATTCTATTTCAGTACTTCTCTTTTTTTTTTTTAATGTTTTTTTATTTATTTCTGAGAGAGAGAGAGACAACATGAGCAAGGGAGGGGCAGAGAGAGAGGGAGACACAGAATCTGAAGCAGGCTCCAGGCTCTGAGCTAGCTGTCAGCACAGAGCCCGATGCGGGGCTTGAACCCACGAACTGTGAGATCATGACCTGAGCTGAAGCTGGACGCTTAACCAACTGAGCCACCCAGGTGCCCCTATTTCAGTACTTCTTAATAGGCTTTCTTCAAATGGCACTTTCCCTGGAACTCCCTTTTGGGAATTGATAATTTTAGTCATCTTCAGTGAAGTAACCCCAGCCATGCTCCATCTGTCCCCTTGATTTGATTTTTCTTTTTCTTTCGAACTTGCATCACCATGGCTCTCAGATTGGACTTCTGTTTGAAAATTTAGGAATAATCTTCTTTTTCATGGGAGATAGGACACCTCCTTCTTTACTGCACACTATAGGAACTACTCCTGCGTACTCCTACCCCCATAGTCTGAGGCAGCAGGTTTTGCCTGTAAATTTAAAGCACGACTCTAATTAAGCAGCTCCACGTAATGGCCAACTTGGACTCATGACCTAGTCACTTTACCTCTTCGGGTGTCTTTTTTTTTTTTTTTCCCAATTTAAAAAAAAAGAAATTGGATGAAAGAATTTCTTCTAGTTGTAAAGATCAGATTCTTTCCTAAAGCAGGTCTCTTAGCTCTTTAAGGGATGGCCATCCCTATGTACTTTGCAGTGTAGCATGCCTTTTGCTTTCCTTACTCTAGTCCTGAAGTCTAAGAAATTCTTGTTATTTTTTCCCCTCTTTATCCTTCCATTTCACTCTCTAATCACCCTGCTCTTCCCTCTTCCAGTGCAGCTTTTCTCCTGAGTTGGGATTAATAGTGCACTCATTTAGGCTAGGTGTATTGACTCTCTGTCTTCATGGTTTTCTTTTCCTGGAGCAGAAGTTCTGTGTCATCTTAGAATAAAATAACAACTAATTTTTACCTGTTAAATACTGTTTTCAAGTCTATTATTTCAGTTACTGTTGGTATATAACAAACCACCCAAAACATAGTGGCTTAAGCAAATCTGCAGTTTGGGCTGCTTTCAGTGAGGAGGGTTTCTCTCTGTCATGTTGTGTTGCCTAGGGTACATTCATTGGGTGTTTAAGGATCCACTTCCAAAATGGCTTATTCATATATCTGACAAGGTGTGGTGCTAGCTCTCTGCTAGCTAAGAGCTAGGAGACCTGCTTTAGGAAAGAATCTGTTTGCTAGCTGGAAGCTTGGTCAGGGTCAAGGGCCAAGGACTTCAGTTCCTCTCTACATGGGCCTTTCTGTGGGTACGTCTTTCTAAAAAGTGTGGACTTTGTTAGAGCCTAGTGGCTGGGTTCTAAGCACAGGCTCTCAAGAGATACAAAATTATAAGTACCAGTGTCTTACCGACACATAAATTTAATTTTAGTAAGAAATGTTCAAAGCCTACTATATGTAAAGCATTATGAGATATAGAGGAATACAAAGATGAATAATACACAAGCTGTGCCGTCAGTAGAGTTTGCCAATCTGTTGAAGCAGTGCAGGGGAAGGGGGTGATGGTGAGGATGAGTAGACCTTGTGCTCCAATACAGAGGTGTGAATGAAGGGTTGGAGATGCCAGGAGTGCTGAATGTGGATTGAGAATGGAAATAACCAGTCAGTTCCAGAATTTCAAATTGAACTGCTGATTTTATCTTTCATGTGCCACTTAAATCTTCTATACATGAATTACATCCAGGAGAGTCTTCCCTTTAAGTTTAAATAATTGCAAAGAATGTGATTTCCTTTATATTATAGTTTTTGAAATTTTATGTGGCTCTTTTTAAACATGCTTTTATACTTTCAAGCCTTTTATTGATCATTCAAGTAACATCTCTGCAACAAAAAATATGTATTTAAATTTAGAATTAAAAAATCTTTCCTCTGATGTTAGTCTTTGAAGGTTCATTTTTTTAAATTCTGAACTATGCTTCTAGATTAATAGTTTTTAATATTTAACTGAAACAAAGAAGGTAAAATTTTATTGGAAACGTGTGTCTTAATGAACATATGGGGCTCTTCTCTTTAGTTCATTTATGTATTTGTGGATAAATAGGCTTTTGCTAAAATGAGGAAGAAGTAAGCACTGAGCAGTATTGTTCAGGGAGATACAGAGGAGGGAAAGTCAGGAGTTTGTTGTACCCACAGGCACAGGTCACTGGTCCCAAGACCACACTCAGACTCAATCACTCATTAAGTCTGAGAACTCGCTCTGGGTTGGTAAAGCTTACAGTTACGGTTTATTGCAACAGAAGGATACAGATTAAAATTGGCCAAGGGAAGAGGCACATAGGGCAGAAAAATAGGGAGACTTCCACATATACTTGTCTTCTCCCAGTGTCATTCTCCCGGCAGCAGTGTGTGACAACAGGCACAGAGTACTACCAACCACAGAAACTTTCTTGAGTCCAGAGTTATCACTGGGGCTCAGTCAGGTAGATGTGTTGACCATCTCTATGGCTGACCTTAGTTCTCAGACCCGCTGGAGGTCAGGCTGGTTCTGCATGACTCAAAGTCCCTTCTGTAAGCCTCCAGGTAAACAGAAATACTCTCATCAGCCAGGACATTCCAAAGGTTTAGGGATTATCTCCTAGGAGCCAAAGGCAAAGGCCAGCCCTCTTTCTGGGAAAGATTAATTCTTCACCAGATGCCACATCGCTCGGTTAACACTCATTTCTATAATGTCCCAAAAATTACGTAATAGCTTGTCATTAAGTTTTGTAATCAGCCTACAGTTCAGTTAATTTTACATAAAAAGCAAAGAATTGGAAACTAGCTGTCTTGCAAAGGTATTTGTTACCCATTCATTAAAGCCCAGTTAAATACCAGAAGTGTCCGTGTGGTACACCGGCAGTTTTACACCTTGGCACAATGCGTACTGTCGTTAAATTTCATGTGGGTCAGAAAGGTATGCTTTTTATAAAGCGGGAGCAGGGCAGTTCTGTCAGGGGAGATGGAAGGGACAGCTGTACGCTTGCACTGCAGCAGCCCTCGGCACCTCAGCTTACAGGTCAGCACAGGCTATAACGGCACCAAACAGGAAATAATAGCAAGTTAGATCAGACATGACTGTTCTAAGGTTTATAAGCTCTGGCCAGTAACAAGGGATCTCTCACTGGTTGTCTCCACCTGGCCCCAGGCTGTCTGTTGGATCTGTTCCCTCTAAGAATAAACCCTGCCCCACCCCCCCACCATCTCCACTGAGTCCCAACACTCTTTCTGATGTCTGTCCTGCACATTCTCAAAAAGAGCTGAAAATTAGAAAATTAAGAAATCAGAAAAATTATAAATCTCTACACTCAGGGAAGACAAGCCTTTTTACTTTATTAAACAGAAAACTTCAATTCCCGGCTGGTTTACCTTCTTTTCTTTGGAGGAAGCTCTGATTCTCAGATCTACATAACTAAATGCCCTGTTTCGTCCATTTCCTCAGCAAACAAATTTAAAATGCAGATGCCAAAACAACTGCTAAAAAGGTTAACTTTTTGGTTCCAGCTACATATATATAAAGGACTTAGCATGATGCCCATCAAGAACTCAGTAAAATACTTAAGTAGAAAAGAGGCACAACCCAATCTGTGCCTCATGATTGATTACCGTGGCTGTGGGAAATGGATTGGATAAGGAGAGACTGGCAGCCTGGGGAGCGATTGGGAGCCCTTTACAACAGTCCATGGGTCATGAGGACTTCAGCTGACAGGCCGTGCAGTGTTGGTTCCCCATGATACGATGTGTGAGAATCAGGTTACTAGCATTGTGTTTCTTAACTTTTTATTAAGAAACAATGTACACGCAGAAAAGTACACATAAATGTGCAGCTTGCTGAATTTTCAATGTTTATGTATTTTTCAACTTATCAGCAAAGTTGTGTGATGTTTTTTTTTTCCCCAGATAATTTTTATGGTGGGACGAGGATATCTATCTCCAGATCTCAGTAAGGTACGAAGTAACTGTCCGAAAGCCATGAAGAGATTGATGGCAGAGTGCCTAAAAAAGAAAAGAGATGAGAGGCCACTCTTTCCCCAAGTAAGAAGAAGCTTGATGTTACCTAAGAGGACAAACTAATACCAGATGCAGATTTTTCAATACTTTCAGGGGCGCACAGTTTGCGTTTTACAGATTTGGATGCTATGTGGTCATGTGCAGACAACAGAGAAGTAATTGCATAGAGAGGATTTTATAAAGGTCAAATGGTGATGCATCTAGAAACCTGGAATCCCAGGACAGAATATTCAGAAAGACTTGATTTTAGCAGTTCTCAAACAAAAATTTGTGGTCTCACACACTTAAAATTATTGAAGGCCCCCAAAGAGCTTTTGTTTATATAAGTAATAATTGCCATTTTAGAAATTAAAACTAAGTTGTTTTTTAATTTTTTTTAACGTTTTATTTGTTTCTGAGAGAGATAGCATGAGTGGGGGTGTGGGGGTGGTCAGAGAGAGAGGGAGACACAGAATCTGAAACAGGCTTCAGGCTCTGAGCTGTCAGCACAGAGCCCGACCCGGGGCTCGAACCCTCGAACCGTGAGATCATGACCTGAGCCAAAGTCGGACGCTTAACCGACTGAGCCACCCAGGCACCCCAAAACTAAGTTTTAAAAACATTGATAAGTTTATTTAAGCATAATAAAACCATTACATGCTAAATAACATTTTTATGAAATGAAAAAGAACTACCTTTTCCCCACCACCAAAATTAGAAGGGTGGCATCGTTTTACCTTTTATGCAAATCTCTACAAAAAGAAGACATCCAGATTCTCTGCATCTGTTATGTTGCACCACCTTCCACCGTGTAGCCTCTGAGAGTATCTCTTGCTTTTGCAAAATAATGACAGTGAAAAGGCCAGATAATACCTTTATGTTACTCTGAAAACAGTTTTACCACAGACTACATTTTGAGAACTGCTGCTTTAAGTCTTCTTGGTGGTAAAATAAACACATTCTAAGCTCCCCTTCATCCTGGGTCTTTTGGAGGAACATTTCTACCTGGAGCAAAAAGAAAAGGCAGCTGTTGGCACTGTCTGCCTTTCTCTGATTCTTGGAAAATTACCATTGTTTTTTGTCTTTTCATGTTATAAGGCTACAGCCCTGAAGTTCATAATCTTTCATAAGCCTCATGAACTGAAACTAAGTACCTAAACACACTGAGAAAGTTTAGATATTGTAGTATAAATTCAGTTTTTTATGATGCTTAGGAAATTCCTGACAGCACCATATAAATAGGTCTTGAAAAATCAATGCAGTTTTCAAGTGGAAAGGGCTAACTCCCTTAATTCTCCAAAGTCATGGAGTTGGTCTTTTGTGAGCCTTCTGCCCTTAAATACAGAACAGTAACTGGGTCCCTTACACAGAAGTCACTGTTACAGGAGCGAGTGGGTCTTTCATTCCCATCTAAAAAATGAAAGACACCTGGCCGGCTCAGTTGGTGAAACACTGGACTCTTGATTTCAGGGTCGTTAGTTCAAGCCCCATGTTGGGCATGGAGTCTACTTAAAATTTTTAAAAAAATTTTTTTAAGAAAAAAAATTGAAGATAGAATTTATAATTTGTATAGATCTCTCAGGGGCTGCGTCAGGGTGGGTAGATCTAGGCTTTACGTATTGCGATTCTGAGTTACTGTTTTGAGGAAGAGTTATTTTTTTTTTAACCCGGAAAACCGCTGGTTGAAGGTATCAAAATAAAAGGACCAGTGTTGTTGGCCCTGGTCAGCAGGTCCCTGCACCATGTTCTCTTTTCATATTCTAGGTGCTGTAGCTTACTATTTAACCTGCTCAGTGTACATTAATAATGCAAATTATACTCATAGGCTCACTTTAAAAAAAAATTTTTTTTTTAATGTTTTCTTTATTTCTGAGAGAGAGAGACAGCATGAGCAGGGGAGGGTCAGAGAGAGAGGGAGACACAGAATCTGAAGCAGGCTCCAGGCTCTGAGCTGTCAGCACAGAGTCCGACACGGGGCTAGAACCCACGAACCGTGAGATCGTGACCTGAGCCACCCAGGCGCTCCTAGGCCCACTTTTTTTTTTTAAGATTTTCTTTTTTTAAGCAATCTCTACACCCAAAGTGGAGCTCGAACTCACAACCCAAGATCACATTGCACACTCTATTGAATCAACCCAGTGACCCATAGGGCCACTTTTTGAGTGGTATTAAAAGGGACAAAATGTTCATATTTCTAAATATAAGCAACATTTTATTTTTTGTGTAATATCAGAAAATGAAATGCATGTCTGAATTTTTCAGATTATTGAACGCCTTAAGTACTATTTTTAATTTTTCATTACAAGATCTCTTTTTACGCTATACAAAAACTATATAAATTTTAAGCGGCTAAAGATTTATATGTAAAAAACAAAACTGTACAATAGGAAGTCTTTTTTATAACCTTGAGATAAAAGGCTTTCCTTATAAGCAAGAGATAAAATCCAGAAATTATAAAGGAAAAGATGAGCAGGTCTGACTACCATAAAAGTTTTTAAACTTCTAAAACAGAAAGATAATTATAGCATATATATAACAAAATATAAATATTGATATTATACAAAGGCCTTCTACAAATCAATAAGTAAAAGGTAATAGAAAATGAGCAGAGGATATGAGCTGGTGATTCAAAAAGAAATACAAATGGTGAATGAACTTAGGATGTTAAAAGTTCTATGACAGTCAGTAAAATGTAGAGTAGCCGTGAAGTACATCTTGAATTTCTCTCTCAGATTGGCAATATCCAGCATTGGGAACAGTATTGGGAAGTAAGGAAGAGCCTTTCTTGTAAATTTTTTAACAGTGTTGTTGGGAATGTAAATTGGTGTGGCCTTGTGAACGGACTTGCTAGAATTCATAAACTTAAAATGTATATACTTTTTGCTCTGGTAATTCCACTCCTGAAAAGGTATGCTGCAGAACCTGCTTCCACAAGTGTTCAGATATATACAGAAATGCTTACCATAATAGGAAAAAATAAAGATCAAGGTAGCTCTCTAAATGGCATGGATGTTAGTGAGGGGGGAAAAAAAGACAGCAATGCAGAAAAATATGTGTAGAATGATACCACTTTAAATGGTGATGAGGGTGGGGATGGGCTCTGTTTTCATATGTGCATGTTTATGCATAGGAAAGGTCCAGAAGAAAGTATAGACTCTTTAACAGTGGTTACCCCTGGAAGGTAGGACTTAAACTTTTTCTGTATTATTTGAATTTTTATTTGTGTGTTATGCTTATAATTTAAAATGTTTTATAACATTGCTTCTTTGCCTTATACTAATCGTTATACAGATTACAGTTTAACATTTAAAAAAGTTTTGGTGGCTCAGAAAAATAATAATAGTGATGGCTGCTAAAGTTTATTGAGTACTTACTATATTCTAGGCATTGTGCCAAGCCTTTTACACATATGTCTCATGATTATGAATATCTGTGACCATACTGTATGCCTTCAAGGTCATAACCTGTTTCTTTGTACCTTAAAATATGCTGAGTTTCTACATTTTGTGGAAATGTGTCTATTTGTTGTTGTCCTGTCTTCTCCTTCACTCTTGGATTGTCCCTTCTCACTTCTCACTTCTGTGCCACTAGCAGTCTGGGTCTCTGGGGTCCTACTTTTAATCATGTATGTGTAAGACATTTCCTATTACTAAGTTTCTCAAAGAATGAGTTGCTCTCTTGATTCTGTTTGTGAAGCCATATAGTGCTGTACTGATTTATGCTCCATCTTCTTTCCAAAAGGGACTGTGGTCTATGAGATAAGTATACAGTTGGTTTAAAATTTTGTATTCTTTACTGTTCCAAAGCTGGCAAATGATCTAAACTGTAAATAAAAGCTAACTGTAGGTTACTTTCCCCATTCGTTTTACAGAGATTAAAGCTATGGGAGTTTGGTAATATTCTTTTTTTTGTAAGGAAAAAATATCAGTTTCTTTAGTAGTTTTTCAGGCTTTTAGGATAATACTCAAAACAGTGTAAGATTTCAGGTGCTTTCTTGTTAAGTATGATGCGGGTATTAAAGATTAACACCACCTAGATTTTCATTCTACTTTTTTTTCTTTTTTTTTTTTTTCTTTCCCTTTACTAGATTCTTGCCTCTATTGAGCTGCTGGCCCGCTCATTGCCAAAAATTCACCGCAGTGCATCAGAGCCCTCCTTGAATCGGGCTGGCTTCCAGACGGAGGATTTTAGTCTCTATGCTTGTGCTTCTCCAAAAACACCCATCCAGGCAGGGGGATATGGTGCGTTTCCCGTCCACTGAGATAAGTTAGATGAGAGCGCGGGTGCCATGGGGCTGGGCCCAAGGAGGGGGAAGTAGGCGCAGTTCTGTACTGGCTAAGCTGGATAGCACCTTCTTTTTTTAAAAAAGGTGAAGCAAAGAATGTGAGGTTTTTAAAGACTAGATATAATTATTTCCCGACCTAAAATGTATACGTAGCATTGGATTTTCAACTTCCAAGGGTTTTGAAAATGCACAGACGTTGCTGAACATTTGCAGTGCCTCTTCCGGAGGCTTTACTTCCTGTTACAAATTGGTTTCATTTACTGGCTTATTATAATTATTAAACTCTAGTTAAACTTTTCTCCTGCACCTTTTGTTATCGCTGTCACCTGTCCCTTAGGGACTCGGGAGAGCAGTGCCGCCCCCATGCGCAGGCTTGCACGTAGAGAGGAGACAGCAGGCAGGCCCATGTGCAGCAAGGCAGGCCCAAGAGATCTCATTTAGGAAGGCACGAGAGTTGAATACGTTATTTTTATTCTTAATAGTTTTTCTGTAACTACCTTTTATTATAATTTGGAAAATTTGGATGTCCTTTATTCCCTTAAGGCAATAGACTGACTTTTTTTTTTATAAACTCTGGGTGCAGGTAACCAAAGACATTGGCTGAGGAGTGGATGTCTGACATGAGTAATATGATTGAAGTGTGGATTTTTATTGGGCAAATGTGATAAATTGAGGTTTCTTTTCAGTAATGTTTCCTCATTATTAAGGATGTCTTATTCACATGGAAGTTGAATTTCCTTACAAATGCATTGTCTCCTCCTCTCCCTAAAAAGCTTGACAGAATTCTGTGAAACTTTTGGGTTTGTTTATTTAGATATCTTCAGTTGCCAACAACGAGGTCATGGACTTCTTAAAAATTATTACTTTACACTTCCCTCTCGTGATGCCTTTTTGAACAATCACCTTATCCATGTGTGTCATAAAATTTCTGTGTTCCATATATTCTTTGTTCAGAAAGGTTCTTCTTATGAATGAATGCTATTCTTTTTTTATCTCACAGTATGAAGTATTTGTTAGCGCTAATGGTTATCATTTTCTTATGTAAGAAATGGCTGTATTGTGTCAGTCGTTATATTCTTACTGTGAGCCAAAATTTTACTGGGAATCAAAAGTGAAAGAGGCAGTATTGCTGGTGTCTTAGGAAAGAAATTACCATCTCTACTTGAGAGCCAGCCATTTAAATCCATTTTCATTTATTCAGTTTGGAACGGTGATGATCTTTAAATATAACAGGCATTTCAGGGTTATGCAGGCACACAGACAACATCTGCGTAAATACCGTCCTTCGAAGCCAATAAAGAAGAAAATTGGGAAGACTTTAATGATATTTTAGCTCTTAAGTACCGCAAATAAGTTTTTCAAATACTTTCTTGGGTCGCCTGGGTGGCTCAGTCAGTTAAGCGTCAGACTCTTGATTTCAGCTCAGGTCATTATCTCACAGTTCATGAGTTCCCGAGCCCCACATCAGGCACTGCCCTGACAGTGTGGAGCCTACTTGGGATTCTCTCTCCCTCTCTCTCTGCCTCTCCTCCACTCGTGCTTGCTCACTCTCTCTCGCTCTCTCTCTCTCAAAATAAATAATAAAAATAAAATACTTTCTAGTTTGAATGGATGAGATTTCATCCAGGAAGATTACCCAATGAGAAGCATGGCATACCTTTTGCCTCTTATCTTGGTAGTTTAAGACAAATAATACCATTCACTCATGTTATTCAGAATGGATTTGTGCCTTTCAATTTAGGGAAAAGTAGTGGAAAAGAACATTTCTCATGTTTCAAAACTAAGAACGAGAAAGGCATAAAAGAATACAGCACATTGGAAACCATTAAGGTGTAGGATTTCTAAGTCCTCTAGTGACATTAGTGACTAGTAGTAATTACTCAGTGGGGTTTGGTTTATCACAAATTGAATAGCAAGCATGTAGCTAACCATGTTTTTACAGTGTCTGTAGAAGACTCCGTGCTCAGAGCTTTGGGCATTTTAAGGCACAGGAGTCAAATGATCTGTATATTGATATAGCTCTTTCCGTAGTTCTTCAGCATGCTTGCTTCACCCGTATGTTCTTTTCTTTGCTCACCGTTTTCCCCCCCTACTGCCCCTTCACTGACAGCTGCCCAGCACCCCCACTCTCTGCCTTTGACTCCATTCAGTCTCCTGTGCCGGAGGGCCTTGCTGAGCTCTTCCAGCCATAGCCTCCAAAGGGTCCCTGGTAGTTAGTTCTCTTCTCTCCACACTGGGCCCGCTGGAAGTGTTGGTGGAAGAACATGAAAAACGTGGCAGGGTGAGGGGTGTAGATAGCATGGAAGATAGCATGGATGCAGAGAAGGAGAGAGCACTGGGATGCCATATGGTGGTCTCCTTTTCTGTTGTTTTATGCCGTATTGTAGATATTTTCTCCAAATAAAGAAAAACATCATTTTTCTAACCATATGTAAAGTTAACCTCTCTGACTAGGTAATTGAAACAGAAGGACATTCGTTCCTTTGTGACTGCTGTTTTTCTTAAAACCTGAACCCTCGGATATTTTTATTAAAGTTGATTTCCTTTTTCAGCAGGCAGCCTTCCTCTAAACTTTGTTTGACATTTTAGGCGTTTTACTAGTCAAGTGATGAGGACTAAGATTTTTCTTCTTGATTTTAAGTAGTTGAGGGATCACAGCATTTAATCAAATGCTTTTGGTTGTTAATTCTCCAATATTAAATATTGTACTAGCCACATACATACTAAAGCAGTAGTTAAAATCATCCTCTCGAGGTGCATGGGTGGTCCAGGCAGCTAAGGGTCCTGCTTCAGCACAGGCCACGATCTCACGGTACGTGGGTTTGAACCCTGCTCTTTGCTGATGGCTTAGAGCCTGAGCCTGAGCCTGCTTCAGATTCTGTGTCTCCCTCTCTCTGCCTCCCCACCCCCTGCTCTTGCACTCTCTCTCTCTCTCCAAAATAAACATTAAAAATATTTTTTAAATCATCCTCTTTAAATAGAGACTGTGCAACACACAGCTTAAGTGGCCTCTGACTCAAGTGAGTCGCTCTCAATGTAAGGAAATGAACGCCTTTTTTCCCTTAATATTATGAAACAGGTACATCACAACTAAAACATCTTATCAGTTACAGTCTTTATTAGATTAACAGTTACTGAGCATTTTACTAAATACTTCATCTCTCCTGTGATAATTTCTCTTAAGAATTTAAGAAGTCCAGGGTGTCTGTGCCAGATGTCTGTCATATTTTTAAAACTTCCTTAAAGGTCACCACAAAGAAAGAATGAGACTTGCTTTAGTTTCAAATGACTGCCCCCACACATCTAAAACGGTGATCAATTTGTGTGCAAAATAACATACTAGATTTTTCATAGCATGTTTTATCTTTAAGAAGTATATATCAAACTGTATGTATAAGAGCCTCTGAAATACATTTAATTCTGGAATAAAAGACAATTATTTAATAATATCTTAAAACTAGTTAATAAAATCCTTTGCTTTCAAATCAACAAATCTTGATATTTAGAGTATCTAAAAATCACAGGTCCTTCCCAAGTGTTCTCTACCCTAATCTTAAATGAACTCATATGGAAAATAGAACTTGGTTATTCGCAACCGGAAGAGATTTTTAAAAAGTTTCATTTTGGCCTCTGATTTTTCAGGCAACAGTGAAGTTAATATACCAAGATTTCAGAAAGCCACATAGCATTCTGGGTTTTTCACTTCAAATAATTCTTTTTACCTCAAATAAAATAGTATAGAAGATGGGATAATAGAGATTTCCAGATAATGCAAGACCAAATATGCTTTTTTCCCCAAAAGCAGATCCCTTGCCTGTACTCCCATCTTCTCTTAAATTTCTCCATGATTTCAGGTTTATATATATAAAGAGTTTTGTTTTATCAATCCCTAAACTTTTGAGTTCTTTTTGTCTTTTTTCTTCCTGGACCTGAAGTCTGATGATGTAAAGAAGTGCATCCCATTAGAGCCAGCAGACAGTGGTAGGGTGGTCCTCAGTCTTTACTTTATTGCTGTATGATTTGTAGTCTCTTGGCAAGAGTTTGTACTTGGGGGGGATGGTTTTGTGATTTTTGTTTTTTAAAGGTTAACGTTTCTAAGTTTGTAGAGTAGAACACTGTTAACAGAGTGGAGTGTCTAATCATAATTGATGGGAAACATCTGAAGATTTTTTCCAAGTTATTTTTTAACACGGTATATAAGATTTGACTTAGAATTTTATCACTTTTGATATTCTCTCACTTAATAGATTAAATCTAGACATTTCTTAAAATAAAGATTTCTGAGTAATTCCTATTTTCACATTGGCTTCCTTTAATGACATTTAGATCCTGCCAGATACAGTGATTACTAATTAGAATGTTGAAAATTGCTTTAAAGAAATGTATTAGAATAGTGGAACAATAGCAACCTTAAAACCATAGTGTACTCAAACTCTAAGCAAAGGTAGTATGAATGTGTATACATTTCTAGAGTCTCTGTTAACATACTAGCCTCCTGTGGTTATGCTCTAAGTTTGTCTCCCCAAGGTTCTGGTAATTTGGCTATTTTTTTTTCACCTGTGCCATACTCCCTAATCTTTTTAACTTTAAATATGAAGTAATAATTCTTTTACCTTTCCTTGATCTTTTGACTCACAATAGCATGGTTACTTGGTGAAAGGAATCCTTAGATGGAAAGAATATCACTATCTGCAGTGCAATTAGTAATAAAATTCAGAATAGGAAAACTAATGATTAATTATTGAGAATTGTTTAGGGGTGTGTTAATAGTGGAGCCTCTCCTCCTCCGCCCCCCACCAGACTTGGATTTTAACTCTGCCATTTTCTAGCTGTGAGATATCAGGCAAATTACTTAACTATTCTAAACCCCCAGCTTGCTTCTCTATAAATTAAGAGAAGGAATAGCACCTGCCTTATAGTTATTATGAGGCTCAGATGCAAAAGTTGTAAAGCATTCAGTGATACACCTGACATATAACAGGCACTCAAATAGTCTACTATTAGTCTAATCGACTGATATTACTAGCATATAGCCTGAGGTTCAGTCATCCAGTCATTAGCAGGCTCCTGTGAAGTGAGACATACCAGTGTTCTCTAGTAACCAATTGGAATCTAACAGCAATCAGAAGGATAGGTTATTCCTAGATTAAATCCCTAGATCTTGTTCGTGATTACTTGGAGCCTCATCACAAGCTCTTATTACTGAAAAAGGCCGACTAAAGTCCGATAGTTGTCAGTTATTAACCAACCCCCAGAAGTTAACTAATAGTGTATATAATACGAAGAACCAGCCCCCAGTTACAAGTAGAAGCTATGAACAAATTAATAGGTGAAAAATAATGGCAATAAGCCCTCAAAGCCAGTAAGCTAACGGAATATAGTACCTCAAAGGGACTTGGTGGTTTAAAGAATTCCTTGTGCTGAAAGTGATGTTCAGTGACAGGTTCCTATATGTAAATTTTTGGTAGTTTAAAAAGAAATGAACTAGAAAATGGACAGTCTAGATGTTCTTTCCTTCAGTCAAATGTGTCATGTGGACAAATCATTTGACCACTTAATTTTATCTTTTTCCAAATGGGGAGAATCTAATAGTGGCATTATAATAATGGAAATGAGTTGATAATTTGTGGGTAAAGTATTCAACAAATCAACCTTACTAATTTACAATCAGTTTCTGAGAAAGTCTGTTCGTTGCAGTGGTTTTCAGCCTGATTAGAACGATAGCATGTACCACCCATGGGAAGTTACCTGCAAACTTGATATGTAACTGATAGGACTTGACCCCTACTCTCTGTACTGTAAATTATCTTCTCTTACGGGTTTCAGCCATTTTTGCTTTTAAATTAGTTATGACATTGCTAGACCTGTAATAGATAGCTAGTCACCTTTCAGTGAGGTGTCAGTGAGGCTTTTCTAGGTCTCTAGGTTATTTGAGATAACTTTTTTAAAATTAGCTCTTGTCCTCCCTCTACAGGAGAATTTGCAGCCTTCAAGTAGCCACACCATCATGGCAACATCTACTCTTATTTCTTAAGTCTTGTGTTCGTACAATTTGTTAACATCAAAACACAGTTCTGTTCCTCAAATCTTTTTTTAAAGATACAGAATTTTCAATGCATAAGCTGGTGTGGAACAGAATGGAATTTCCCATCCAACAAAAGAGGGAAGAATGTTTTAGGAACCAGAATTCTCTGCTGCCAGTGTTTCTTCTTCAACACAAATACCACGTGCATACAAGTCTGCCCACTCCCAGGAAGGAAGAGGAGAGAGCCTGAGTTCTGACCTTTTGGTGGTCAGGCATGATGGAAAGGAGCTGCCGCTACAGCTTGGGAGATTGGCTGTGGAGAGCCTGCCGGTCGGCTCTGCCCTTCTAACCGCCAGATCCGTGTGTGGCTGGTCACCTGATGGGGCAGTTTGCAATCGCCAAGCATCGTTCTCTTTCCTGTTCTGGCATTTTGTCGCGGAGCTCTTTCCCCTAGCCACCGCCGTTCATTTCTGAGGGATGGAACAAAAATGCAGCATGGCCTTTCTGTGTGGTGCATGTCCAGTCTTTGACTCATTTTTATCAAGTGAAGCTGTTTTATTTAAATGGAGAACGAGAGGTGAGGACGAGATCCGTGTTGGTGTAAGAGGAAAAGGAGATGCTGCATCTTTTTCCTGACCTGCTGGGTTTCTGGCCTTTGTTTCCTTTCTCACGGAGGGTGTCTGCCTAACCGCGCGGGCTGGCAAGCGCTGGCACACATTGCCTTCTTTTCTCACTGGGTCCAGCAATGAAGACAAGTGTTGGGGATTTTTGTTTCCTCCACAATGTAGCACGTTCTCAGGAAAATACAGTTGATATCTTCCTCCTAAGCTCTTCCAGTCATCAAGTACTTATGTGGCTACTTTGTCCAGGGCCCAAATGCCATGGCAGTATCTATCTAATTAAAAGCCTACAAAACTGCTTGATAACAGTTTTGAATGTGAGACATTTATGTAATTTAAATGTAAGGTACAAGTTTTAATTTCTGAGTTTCTTCTATTATATTTTTATTAAAAAGAAAATAATTTTCAGATTTAATTGAATTGGAATAAAATAATACTTCCCACCAGAATTATATATCCTGGAAAATTGTATTTTTGTTATAGAAACAACTTTTAAAGAAAGATCATTATCCTTTTCTCTACCTAAATATGGGGAGTCTTAGCGTAATGACAGATATTTATAATTTTTAAATTAATGGTACTTGCTGGATCCACACTAACATCTTTGCTAATATCTCATGTTTTCCTCCAACTATTCCTACACTACATCCTCCATCCTCTTTCCAGTCCTTTAACTAGAATATGCAACCGAAAATAAAAATGGTGGTGTCTCCATTCATTCTCCTTCCTTTATTCCCAAGCCTGGTCTTCAAAAGGTTGGGTAATTTGGCAGCTGAACTCCCCAAGTAGAGAACAGAGCAAGTTTAGGTGTGTTGGGATTGAGGGGAGGCTGTGTGAGGCCTGACAGCAGTTGTTTTTATAGACCGGGCTGCTGGGGCACCAGAAACCTCATTGTTTGTCTTTGCCTGAGTGGAAAATAGAACCTACTCGTAGCTTCCTTTGGCCTTTACTAAAGGGTGGCATCATCGCAGTAGTAACAAAGAAAGTAACTCCAGATATATTAATGGCAAATTAGTGACAAATTCCTCCTTTTTATCATTAGTCTAGAATCTCTTGCCAGGATTTAGGAATGTATATCCAATCAAATGTACTTAGCCTAATCAAGCTATGAAGCCAAGGACCTTAAGGCAATTAGGACCTATAAAATGAATCAGGGAATTGGAAATTGGTATTTAAACATTTCAAATTGTAACTCACCCCACTCTCTATCTTTCAGCTTGTTAAGCTCACTGCCATTCGATGCTTTTTGCTAAAATACCTGTATTCAGAGGAAGGCCTACTGAAAATTCCACAGACTTCTAGAAGGTTGTCCTAGTAAAATGGGAAGTATCCTGAAGCTACTAATGAGTTTGAAAAGCAGTATGTTTATCTTAAGTCCTACATGAGCAGAGCCGTATCTTACAAAATTCAGAAATTGCAAAGATTCGTACTGATACGAAGAGCATCTTGTGTGCATAATGCTACTTCTCTTTTAAAAGCATTGCTTATTTTTTTCTTTTTAAATATGCCCCCATCCATGCTCTTAAGCTGGTTGGCGTGTTCCCTTTACCAAGACTGTAGAGAGCTGGGCTGGAAAAGTAGGCCTGTCCTGCTGAGCAGGTAGAGCGCGCTGGAGGAGGCCTGGCTGTGTGACTCTCCGGGGGCGGGAGCCAGCACAGCACTAGTGATGGAGGAAGCTTAGCAGTGGAATCTGCAAAATAAAATTCGAGGTGATACACATTTTTCTTTCCATCCTATTTAGAGTAGGTTGCTGTCTCACTTGAAAAGAGGGAACAGATGATCACAGATGAAGCTGTGCCCAGAAGCCAGGCTCAGGGTGTTCTTGAGAGATTTTTATAGAGCCCTTAAAAAAATAAAAATAAAATTTTAACATTTCTGTTCCCTTTTTTCCATCAAATAGTTTTTTCTCTAGTTTACAAATGACATGGTAAAGGGGTTTCCTCTTATTTTTTTGATGCTTAGACTGCAGATAGACTTGTTGAGCTCCTAAGAAGATGCAAGGAAGAACTCCTTGTTTGTGCAAAGCACTTTATGAATAATGTTGTACAGATAGTGTGTGGCTGCTTCATTGACTATCTTGTAAGGTTGTAGTTACTGTCTTTTCTGTAAAGTGGCTGCGGTGCCTTCTATAGTGTATTTTATTTTGGGTAAGGAGAAGTGAAGCCTTCTGAAAAACCTGAGAGCAAACATAAAAGATTGTTTCAAAGTATGTAGTATTCCTGATGGACTTTTTTGTCATCAAACTAGAGTGTAGAGTCTAGACTTTTGCCACTGAAATAACAATGACCAAAAAGTAATTTACAAAAGGGATTTGTGAATAGAAAATCCAATGTGATCATTCATATTTATAGGCACCTTAAAGGAAGATTCTGCCTAGCTGTCAAATTCTGGTTCCTGAACATCCAGTCCCTCCCGGATTGCACTTAGATCTCGTAGGATGTACCGGGGCACCCTAGAAAATAAAACGCCGTATGAAGCTTATATGTTACGTTGGTGTTGGTGTTGGAAGAGAAAGAGCATATTGTATAGTTACAAAGAGGTGATCAAGACTTCAGCACTGTCAACCAGAAACTGTAAATATTCCCTCGATTCTCCTCTGGTGCAGTCCCCACGCTCCTCGCACCTGATTGTTCTCTTTCGGTCACTGGGCAGTGCCGGGGCTGCCACACCCCCTCCCCACACACACCCCCTGCCCGGCCCTGCCTGCCCTCCTGTGCACTCGCTCCCCGGCCTGGTGTGGCCGCCGTCTAGCTTTAGTTTGAAGCACATTGCAGGGTTCAGGTGACCTCTTCAAAAAACTACCTCCTCAGGATGAGGTAATGAATGGTTATTTATTTTGAGATATGAGAAGTCAGGAGCTCTAGAACATGAAGATGATTTAAGATTTTAACTTTTAGGTGTACTTGTATTCGAGCACTCTCATTTTGTCCTAAAGGGCATTATGCGTTTCAGCAGTAATACTGAAAACGTAGCCCAGAGTTTCTGAACGTTGTTGCAGGTGGTGCCAGAATCCGTTTAGGGGTGCGCTTCTGAACCTTAACCTTAAGTCAGTTGCATGAAATTAAATAGTTACAGTAATAGTTCACTAACAGGGAGACACTTTTCATTTCCAGTAGGCTTGGCAAGATGGCACATCTGCATAATGAGTTAGCCGCAGCTTCATCACATGCACAGGCCCATCTGTAGAAAGACCGCCCGGCGAAGAGGGTGGGATGATGCCCCTGATACTCTTTTTGTCTGAGTTGGCATCGTTAGCGCTAGAATATCAGCACCTTGGGACTAGCAGATTCCAACCGTTAGGCTATAAAAAAAAAAAAAAAAGTAACCAGATATAGAAAGTTTGCTGTATGAACAGCAGAGAGCTTAGAGATCATACACTGAAAATGGTGTAGGTGAGGCTCTAGAAAAATACCTTGACAATTTGCCAAATGATCTTTACTGTGCCTTCACGATGCAATAAAAAGCTAAAATTTTAGCAGAAATCAGTGATATGTGAAGAGAGCAGCCACTCTGGTCTAACTCAGCTATGTTAATATTTTATAGAGCGCAACGTAGACTGCAAAGATCAGTGCACTCACGGGTTTATAGCCGAAATCACATTTAAAAAATGAGAAAACACAGGTAAATTTTCAGTGAACAAAATTATTTTTTTAAAGCACGTATTCCCTAGTAGAGTCAGATATATTTATCACATAGAGCAAGTAGGTTGCAAATTATAGTTCAGTGACATTTCTAGAGAAACTTTTTGTACTCCAATAGGTTCTTCAAAGCATGGAACTTTTATATAACAGAAACGTTTGACAGACATTTTAAGGAGTTGCTGTCGTTTGCGGTTGGAAATACTGTATGCTGGGCAGCAGCCCCTTCTCCAGAGCGAGAAGGAAGAAGCTAATAACATAGAGGATGGAATCTGATTTTATCACTTTCCAGATCACTGCCAACCTAAACAGTGATTTTTCAGAGTTTAAAATGTAAACTGGCCTCCCAGGACTTCTTTGCAAATTAAGTGGGGCTGTCCTGCTAATGCTGTTCGGGGTGCCATGGCGGGGGGGGCCTTTAAGCAGGGGCATGGGGGCAGTTAGGGACGCGGCCAGTGGGTGTGAATGGGATGTGCTCAATGGTGCACATTTTCTGTCTTGTTTCATTCCCTGCCACCCCCAGCAAGGGCCCTGGACCGTCTCCAGTGGGCTCTCTGGCTGGTGTACTAAGTTGTGTTGCTGATGCCCGCGGGTTGTTGAGCCCCGAGGAGGCGGTATCTCTGCCCGGGCTGTATATTGGCCAGAGGAGAGGGAGGTGGCCAGTGTGCTGCTAGCTGGTAAGACAGAATGCTGGTGAGCCTTTTGTCCAGTCAGCACACTAGACAGCAAGCTTTGTTTGGTTGTTTTCCGGTAACTTATTTTCACTCCTGTTCGGGCAGACATTGAAATTGAAACTGAGTCCTAAATTTTGCCAGTGGCAGAAAGGGTAATTAACGGTTTCTATCAGGATTTTTAAGGTAGAGGAGGACAGAAACATGAAGTCCTGCCATCTTAAAGCAACAGTGCTTTATTTTAACATGCGTAAGGATCGTTCGTCCCCACCTGAAAAGAGTGATTAGGTAGATCTTTTATTTCAACATCCACAACTTCAGCTGTTAATTTCTTAATCCTTTTTTATTTACATTTTTTATCCTTTGACCCCTTCTACCCAACTGTTTAGTTTTATTAATTACTAAATTAGTTTTATTAAGATGTTTAATTTTATTAAAATGTATAACTTTATTTAAGAGAATTCAGTTCTGACTAATTGTAGTGCATGAGGACACAGCCAGCATGTCTGGCGTGTATGTCTGTGCGTGTGTATGTATGTGTGTGTGATGCGTTTGTGTCTTAGGACTCTATAGGTCGAAGTACTCTTGGAAAGCAGCTGAAATGTTTGTTCGTGTTAGTGCCCGAAACAAGCTGTGGGCGAGCACCTGCCGTGCCCGCAGGCCGAGCACACCGCCCAGCGCTGCGGGCAGCTGGCCGTGGTCACCGTGTGGGGGGACCAGGCGGCAAAGTCGCGGCAGAGACGCGGCAGAGGAGGGCTTCTGCTTACAGGGGTGGAGACGGGGTTACAAGTTACTTCAGTATCAGTTTTGTGTTGAAAGTGATTCTGCGTTGCATCTGTGCGTTAAGCCTTTTTTAACCCACGCGTGGTTTGGTGGAAGAAACTTGAGACTAGCGTAAGCAGCAGAACTCGCGGAGTCGGCGCACACGTAGGGAACGTGGACCAAATGGGAGGTGGGAGGGTGTGGGAGTAAGTGTGGGGCTGGGGAAAAGTTGATGTGACGGTGGGAAATAAACTATAATTACCTGAAATAAAATGTAAGAGTGCAATAAGTGCTTTTTATTCTAAACTGTGAACAGTTTTTTAAAAGAAATCATTCCTTCCTCATACATTTGTGTATGTTCCATATCTGATGACAACCAGCTGTGGAAACATAATGCCTTTTTAGTCCTGTTAATTACCAACATAAGTGGCTGACCTTTATGTCTTATTTATCTTCATGTTCTAATAGTTTACATACAGGAGTGTGTGTGCGTGTGTGCATGTGTGTGTGTGTGTGTGTGTGTGTGCGCGCGCGCGCCATATTCCCCTCCTCCGTTTGGAAGTGCATTCATTGGGTCCTCTGTTCTTCCTTTGGCCGTGCCACACATTATGTTCTTGATTTGGCCTTCCTGATGCGGCCTGATTTGAAGGACTATCACAGTGCTCTATTTTTGTGGTGTTCTCTCATGTTAGTTGCACACTCTGACGCTTTCCTCGCTCAGTAGTGGCTTTCTTAGGAGCGTACAGCTGACGAGGGGACTGAATTTCACCATTCCTCGACATACGTCCCTTTGAATTCTAGTTCAGTACTTAGGATTACTCTTTGGTTTAAACCAAGAAAAAGGAAATCACCCCCCTTTTCATTTACTTCTTGGTTTGAGGACAGTTCTTCTAGAAAGGGAGAGGAGAGGGAAGTCCTTCGCGTTTTAACTGCAGTGAATTAACGGCTCCTGGTTTAGCAGTCCGAACCTTACGGCCATTCACATTCACATTCCTCTCTCTCTTACAGCCAAAGGTTGGTTTGGCTTTAGTTCGCTTCGGTTCCACTCAAGCATTGAAAAGGTTCTCATGGAATCTGGGGTGTGCCCAGTGAAAAAAATGGGGACTTTTAAATTGTCCACAGACCTCTTTATACCTGCTTTGCAAAAATTACAATGGAGTAACTATTTTTAAAGCTTATTTTTCAATTCATAAAAAAGACATTTATTTTCAGTCAAATGGATAATGTCTCCCCCTTGTCCCTCAATCCTCAATGTTTGCTTGAATCTTTTTTCCTCTTTTTTTTTTTAATCTTCCCTGTACCCACTCCTCAATACTTTGGTTCTTTCCTGCTCAGGTCCCTTCATTTGTACTTGGGAGTTTTTCTCATGTAAATTTGTACAATGGAAAATATTGTTCAGTTTCGATAGAAAGCATGGAGAATTAAAAAGATAGCTGAAATTCAGATTGAAGAGATTTATTTCTGTGTAAAGTTATTTAAAAACTCTGTATTATATAAAAGGCAAAAAGTTCTATGTACTTGATGTGAATATGCGAATACTGCTATAATAAAGATTGACTGCATGGAGATGTCTTTATCAAGATTCTTTTTCTAGCAACATCCCATTCAATAACGTAAGTAGTCGGGGTTTTGACAGTACTTCCAGGTGACGCGGAGACCGGGAGCTGTGCATTTTGTTTCATACACTGTCAATCACTACTTGGTGGTAGAAGTTACTTGTATGAAAAATATCATTAAAGTGGTTGAGATGAATGCCTGGTACATTGTACCAACTGCACTATGGTGGTGGGGAAAGCCTTTTGTCCGGTGGTGGTGGTGGTGGTGGTGATCGTGGTGATACTCAAGTATGTTTCAGGGCTGTGGGCAGACTGCTGCCCTCCAGTGGCTCAGTTGAAGTGCATGCAGTAACTGAGTCATTGAAGGAATCAGTCCGGAGAAGTTCCCCTTGAATCGTATCTTCCCAATTTTTTGACACAACTTCCAACACATTTTATGTAGGAACACAGAAAGTACTCGTAGACATGTATTCGAAACTATGTGCTTATGATTTTTTACTTTGCTTTTTTTTTTTTAAATGCTAGTTACCCCAGAGTTCATTTTGTGTATAATTTCATGACCTGAAGTCAGAATGGCTCCTAGAATAACCTCGAGCTATGTCAGATAACTGGGCAGTTTCCACAAGTCAACCATTTTAAAACCTCACCTGGAAACCCTCTGTCTGAGAACAGTATGAAGGAACAGAAGCTTCAGGATGGCACATAATTTGAGGAACTGGTTTCTGTTTTTCATGCCCCTCCAACTAACCATAAAATTCTGTGGACACCAGTATTTTCTCTGAATTTAGCTTTCTCATATTAAAAAAAAAAAAAACTAATTCTGTAATACAGACTTTAGAAACTTTTTTTTTTAGAAACTCATTTTTTAATTCCTTTCCTTTTTTTTTTTTATTTATTTCTAGGAGAGAGAGAGAGAGACAGCGTGAGCAGGGGAGGGTCAGAGAGAGAGGGAGTCACAGACTGAAACAGGCTCCAGGCTCTGAGCTGGCAGTCAGCACAGAGCCCGATGCGGGGCTCGAACCCACGAACCGCGAGATCATGACCTAAGCGAAAGTCAGACGCTTAACCGACTAAGCCACCCAGGCGCCCCTAGAAACTCATTTTTAAATAACCTTCATACATGATTACAATAAAGTGATTGGGGCCTTATGTTTTAAGGATGTATTACTTACATCTTTACCTTACATCTACAAGGTTTCCTGAAAATTTAGTCTAGAACATGAACACTTTCATTAGTGTGACAAAATTCTATAAAGCACTCTGCGACACTAGTTTTGAAATTTTATCAGGAGCTGTGATAATTGGACCTGCTGTCTGGAGTATGTACTACACCTAGGCTCATAAAATGCTAGTGCAGATGGAGTTCTTAAAGATATTCTGGTCCAGGAGCGCCTGGGTGGTTCAGTCAGTTGAGTGTCCGACTCTTGGTTTTGACTCAGGTCATGATCTCAGTTCATGAGTTCAAGCCCAGCATTGGGCTCTGTGCTGACAGTGCGGAGCCTGCTTGGGATTCTCTCTCTCCTTCTCTCTGCCCACTCTTTTATTTCAAAATAAACTTAAAAAAAAAAAAAAAAAAAGATATTCTAGTTCAGTTCCCTTCATTGTCAGATACTCCAGAGGAATCTGCAAGGATGACATAACCAAGACTCCGGACTTGTTTTCAACATGAGCAGTATGTGCCATTTTCTATGCGTATGTATGTACCATTTTGTTATGGTTGTAATGGCTGTAACAAAATTTGGACGGAAATGGGTGTTTGCTCCATTGACAGTTTGTAGCTAGAAGTGGATGTTGTGCCTGACATTCTCCACTTGCCCTGCTGTCATTGCCAGTGGGCAAGCCACTGCTCAGGTGAGTGACAAGAGGCAGAGGCCTAGCTACCGGGACACGCACTTCCTGTTTCCTCCACAATACACTGTGGTCCCACTGACGCCCTCTAGGAGGCGGTGGCGGTGCCACGGTCGACCTCTTCCAGAAAAGTTTTAGGGGCACGCAGAACCAAGAGGACTTCTGTACCTTCGTATAACGTGCGTACAACCAGGGATCCTTACGTTGTACCTCCCTTGTGGGGTTTGTGCTCTGGGTTCCCAACGTTGTAGGAAACGTTATAAATTTGTGTTAAAATATGACGATTGATCTCTGTTGCCATCAGTCATTTCTTCACCTGCCTTACCTTTTGTGAAGGTACATCTTTTCCCTCCAGCTAGCAGACCAATCCCTAAAACTTACTTGGAGCATACTTTTTGCTACTTGTCAGCACAGGAGGGACATCCTAAAGTGTTTGACAGCAGGGTGGCCCTGCATCTGCTGAGATGTTTTCACATGATGAATCTGAGGCTTTTCTATAGAAACTGGACTGGGATTCAAGGGTCTCTGTAAACTAAGCTCAGGGGCGCCTGGTGGCTCAGTCGGTTAAGCGTCCGACTTCAGCTCAGGTCACGTTCTCACGGTTCGTGGGTTGGAGCCCCGCATCAGGTTCTGTGCTAACAGCTCTGAGCCTGGAGCCTGTTTCAGATTCTGTCTCCCTCTCTCTCTGCCCCTCCCCCGCTCATGTTCTGTCTCTGTCTCAAACTATAAAAAAAAAAAACAAAACAAAACAAAAGCTTAGCTCAGACCGAATGGTCTAGAAATAACAGTTGCTTACATTTAGAGATGATTTCCTTCACAGCAGATGTGGTTCTAGTGGCTTTATGTGTTAATGCATTTAATCTAATCCCTCTTGCCAATGAGGTAGTTGAAGAAGAGATGAAATAAGTAATCTGCCCAAAGTCACATCAAATAAATGGTAAAGCAATGAGTCAGATCCAGCAAGGTTGACCCCAGAGTGAATTCATTAAGCACTGTGCCAGTTTTTCAGAGCCCCATTAGTGGGTGGTAGAATCCGTGTCAGTTAACCATTTTAGAATAAGTTAGTGTGTATCACAGGTAAGTACTGTGTCATAAAACTTCTTGGATTAGACACACACAAGCCTATATTCTAGGTCACAGTGTAAAACTATCTGTGAGTAGTCATGATCAAAAAGGTTTACATAATGCTGTACTGACTCTCAGATAATCCAACTTGGGCTAGAGCGAGCCGGCAAGCCAGGATATGAACCTCAACTCTAATTGTGTGAGCGTGGGCAAGTTACCTATCTGTAGCTCAATGTCCTCATCTATAATATGGAAAGGAAAATGCGGACCTAATACAGTTAACACAAAGTGTTTACCACAGTGCCTGGCCCGTAGTTAAGCCATAAGCTTTCTCTAACTACAACCGTCAGTCAGATGTACTGAACTCTCTTTGGTACCCTCTCCTACTTTATTTTCCCAGAAGCTGTATCGCTGACCCCTGAACATGGGTTTAAACTATGCTGCTATGCTGGTCCACTTACACAGGATTCTTCTCGATAAACGCAGTATAGTACTATACACGTATTTTCTGCATATTTTCCCCAGACTTACTGTAATATAGTATATAATACAGATAATGTGCCCAACGTGTTAACTGCCTGTTTGTTATCAGTAAGGCTTCCAGTCAGTAGTAGGCTATTACATTTTGGGGAAGCCAAAAGTTAAAGTTATACCCGGACTTTTGACTGCACGGGGGTGGCACCCCACCACCTGGGGGCTTCGAGTCAAATACGATAGGGTGGAGGCCTGTGACTTTGCAAGAAGGCCAGGACAACCTCCGCCATCAGCTCAAACCGGTTTCCCAGTCCAAATTGTGAAAAGGAGGATCATGTATGTGGATGCCACACTGGCTAAGGGTAGAAGACTACTGTTTGCTAACGTTACCTTTAATTCAGATCAAGCAACTCTGCTTTCTAAGGCAAAGAGCTAATGGGATTATCCTACCTGAGTTCAGGGTTACAGAGGAGTATAGATCAATAAAGCACTTTGTTGGATGGGGGGTGGGGGGTGCAGAGAGAACAAAAATTAGACCTAAAAAGTACAGAGAAGAGATGGCCTTTTAAAGATCTTACAGCTCTAACAGGGAGACCGCACACTCTCTCCCAGGTGAATGAACACAAAAGCAAGTGTCTAGCACGCTTACAACAGGCTCGTGACGGCTGTGGCTGGAGTGGGGAGGGGGACACTGTTGCTCTTGCTTCAACTTTGCTGCCCCCGTGTCCACTCTGGACAGCTGAGGACCAAGGATCACCTCTGCTCAGAGCATCAAACATAAAATCTAAACCATGACCCGTTAACCTCACCTAGTCCCCCGGCCTCCTCACCTACGGGAACCCCCTGGACTTCGTGCCCTTGAAACACGGTGACCTTCGTCCCACCCTAGGCCTTGTTCTTGCCGCTCCTTGTCCCTGGAGCGCTCTCCCCTTAGACCCTCACACAGATGGGTCCTCCTACATGTTCAAGTGCCTCCGACCCAAAACATCAGTGCCCACCCACCTGTGGCACGTCACCCAACAGTATTTCCCTCAGAGCACCCCGTAAATCTCATGCACCCAACGTGTGTCCGTCTTCCCTTCCTAAAGTCTTACGTTCCTTAAGAACTGAATCATCTTGGGGCGTCTGGGTGGAACAGTCAGTTAAGCATCTGGCTCTTGTTTTCGGTTCAGGTCATGATCTCGTGGTTTCGTGAGTTCAAGCCCGTGCTGGCAGCGCGGACTCTGCTTGGGATTCTGTTTCCCTCTCTCTCTGCCCCTCCCCTACTCATGCTGTCTCTCTCTAAATAAACTTAAAGAACATTTTTAAAAACCTGAATCATCTCATCAGTCTTGCTTAGCAATGTATTCCCAACACTTCAGTGGTGAAAAACCTAAATTAAAAATATGACTAGTTATGCTTCTAGGCAAATCCTTAAGCCACTCTATAACCGTAGATTTTTATCTGTGGATAGAAGGAAATTCTGTCCTATCACAACTGTGATGCTACAGAAAGTTGAAAAGTACTCTGAAACACATTTTAGAAAAAGCGGAATATCCTATTTCACCAGTATCTCCCATTCCTCCAGCCGTAAGAATTCTCCGGTCCGCCACAAACAGCCGCTCAACACCGCCCAGCCCACAGGTGATATATGTACACAAGAAACGGACTACACGAAGCTCTAACCTCTGTATGTCAGGCAAGAAAACTCCAGCAGCAGAGAAATGGCAAGTTTTCACATCAACTGTCAACATACATATTACACAACATTCCCTAGGAGGAGGGCGCTGCAGTTAGATGCAGGGTCGGGCCTGATGTCACTGCTCGTCAATATGTGACCCTCAAGCAAAGTTACGTCATCTCCTTGAACCTGAATTTCCTCACTGAGAAGTGGAGCTAACGTCTGTCTACACCACGGGGTACCCCAGCGGATCCAGTGAAAGGGCCTGTAACCAGTCAGGAGCACAGGAAATAATCCATGACGGGTGGGTGTCGTTATCAGAAACATCCATAACTCGGCTCCTCTCTGTTGAGCAAAGCACTTTAATGTACAACTTTCACATACGATATGAAGTCCGCAACTGCTTGAGACTTTCACCTGGCTCCTGCAGGGAAACGAGAGTAGAAAGCTTTCAATACTTTTATTTTCAATAATTCAAATCCATAACTTCTGTTCATTCAATTATTCAGGCATTCACTGAGCACCAATCACGCGAGTAGTCTTCTACAGAAGCAAATCACCTTACTTTCTCATAGGGTTTATAGTCTTATCTTTAAAATAAAATGTTAGTGACCGTGTGTGAGAATCCTGGGAAATGTGTAAGAGGAGTTTTGTGCTGGCAGTCACGTTACCGAAGGGAGGCAGGGTCCTGGAAACAGGGACCCCTGCGTTACCCACTGTAAATCCAGAGACACAAAACAAGCTATAAGATAGTTTAACCACCTGCCCTTAGGGGGCATTTTTTTCCTTTCCCCCTCCTCCCTCCATACCCTAAAATTGCTGTAATTTTCACGTCAATAGTTGGGGTTCTTTTTCTTAAAAAAATTTTTTTTAATGTTTACTTTTGAGAAAGAGAAACAGAGTGTAAGCAGGGGAGGGACAGAGAGAGAGGGAGACACAGAATCCAAAGCAGGCTTCAGGCTCTGAACTGTCATCACAGAGCCAGACGCAGGGCTCAAACTCACAGACTGTGAGATCATGACCTGAGCCAAAGTCAGCCGCTCAACCAACTGAGCCACCCAGGTGCCCTTCAAGAGGCTACTTCTAATTAAAATTATAACAGCAATACTAATAACATGATGTAACAAGAACACTTTTTCATTTAATGCTTCCTAGCCTTTAAAATAATTCCTGAAAATAAATAAAACAATTTCCAAGGCATTTTGCATGGTGGCAATTATTAACGCAATGATTGATGTAAAAAACTTGTCACGTGAGAATGTCTTAACCCTTGAAGGTTCTACTAGAACCTTTCAAAAGAAGAAAACCTCTGGGGCGCCTGGGTGGCTTAGTCGGTTAAGCGTCCGACTTTCGCTTAGGTCATGATCTCGCGGTTCGTGGGTTTGAGCCCCGCGTTGGGCTCTGTGCTGACTGCCAGCTCAGAGCCTGGAGCCTGTTTCAGTCTATGACTCCCTCTCTCTCTGACCCTCCCCTGCTCACGCTGTCTCTCTCTCTCTCTCCTAGAAATAAATAAAAACATTAAAAAAAAAAAAAAAGAAGAAAACCTCTGATTGCTAATTTGGAAAAATGGAAGGACCATAACCTACTACTGTTTAGGATTAATCTCCACACAATTCCATATAACACCACTTCCCATAAGCTGGAACTTTCTATATTTAAACACTCAGAGTAGAACATGGTATTTTTGCAACTACACACATAACTGTGAGCTCCGTATCTGTCTTATCCACTCTATAATCTCCCTGCAGAGTTGATACTTTAAAAAGTCTCTCATCAATAAATAAATAGGGGCACCTGCGTGGCTCAGTCAAGCGTCCAACTCTTGATTTCGGCTCAGGTCATGATTTCATGGTCATGAGATTGAGCCCTACGATGGGCTCCGTGCTCCTGCGTGGGATTCACTCCCTGTCTCTGTCTCTCCTGTGCTCATGCATGCACACTCTCTCTCAAAATAAACAAACAAAAAAAAAAGATGGATAAATGGGACCCTAAATTGTAACATAACTCAGGAAAAGAGAATTTTTTAAAACAAACAGTGAAAAGTGAGAAGGAAGAGGAGACCACAAATGAGGGGTGGAAGCAAGACAGCAGAAAGGAAAACACTAAAGGCAGAAGTCAGGCACAATACAGTTCATTGTCCTTCATGCTTTTAGGAAGACCCTCATAAAGTCCAATCATCTGTGTCGACACAAGGCCAACAAGTTTACAAAGGAATCCGGGGCATACCCGCTCAGAAGGAGTTCCATCGACACTCAGTCTTCGTCGTCAGGGAGGATACCTAGTTCTTCGTCCGTCCACTGGGAAGGATCAGGATATGGAAAGTGACCCTGGGGACAACCATTAAAAACAAGTGAAGAACGTACATATAGTCCATACAGTGAATTAAATTCAAAAGAAAAAATATACAAAGCTATCCACAGCCCCTGACCTGCCACGGGAACAAATTCTACTACTTTAACTACTGGAGGGCCCCACTGTTCTTCAGTCTGTTCACTCTGAGCTGTGGCCTGAACTTCAGAGGCTGCCCACGCTGGAGCCACCGGCCCGAGCCGGCATTTGAGTACCCATCAGTGACCGAGGGTAGGGAGACGCACCCCACAGCTCGACAGTGCGCTGAAGCCCTGGTAAAACAGAACGTCTCAAGGTGTCCTGTCGTTCCTGCAGGGAGACCTGGAAGCCTCAGGTGGGCTCATTCATCTTCTGTCCCGATCCAGGGGGCATCCGGTGGCATCGTCGTCTCAGGCCACGCAGCCACACACGCTCCTGACAGCTGACCTACGCGAGCTAGGAACGTCCGCATGCTGCCGATTCACAGACACTAAGCAGCTCCCTACGGGGTGGCAAGGGCCCAGAGTTCTAAGGGAAATGGGACCTAAATCAACCTGATGCATCAGAGACTTGTATACTGAAGACCGTTTTCCTCTCTAGATCAACAAGCACAGACTTCAATGGCTTAAAGGCTTAATTTCCTAGAGAACAGTCCGTGCAAAGGTGATAAAAGCTCAGCTGAAGCAATAACATATTAGAAAGTTACCAGCAGCTAACTTCTCTCCTCAAGACAAATTAGCCCACATCTCTCCCTCCCCAGTCTGGCTGTCCTGGGCCCCTGCACAGACTGGATGACATTCAGCATTTAAAGAAATCAAAGTGTAAAATGTAACCCACCAAGGAACCCCTGGTTCAGAAGGTAAAAGAATTCGTTTCTAGTCTTCCTTCCAAGCATGGCAACCTAACAGAAACCGTAAGAGATGGAGCACCAACACATATACCTTTGGGTGGAAAAGGCCAGAGATCATGTATTTCATTTAGTAACAGGATTCCTGCATGTGCCCACGGACAATGTGGTAAAGGGATATATCCAGAGAGCAAAACGGTCTACAGACAGGAAATTAAACAGCTAAACTACTGATATATTAGCAATAATCTAAGTAATTACAGTATTCTATCAATATATTAGATTCTTCTCCTGCACTTACCAGCACAGCATCCGAGTCATGCCAGAAACGCCAGAGAATCCAGAACCACATGGTCCCGCTGAAGAACTCGGCCTGGGCCACCTGGGACTTGGTCAGCTGGGGAAACTCCCTATACCGGGGCTCGATGTGCACCCCGCCACCGGCACTGCGACGCAAAACAAAATGTTACGCTGCTTGGTACCTCTTCAAAGTATGAAGTCATCCAAAATTTTAAAGTAAAATCTAGAAACTAAATCTAACATTTTTTAAGTTTTATTAATTATTTAATATTTATTTTTTAAGGAGAGAGAAAGAGAGAGAGTGTGTGAGCGGGGGAAGGGCAGAGTGAAAAGGAGACAGAGAATCCAAACAAAGCAGGCTCCAGGATCTGAGGCATCAGCACAGAGCCCAATGCAGGGCTCAAACTCACGAGCCGCAAGATCAGGACCTGAGCAGAAGTTGGACTCCAAAATGACTGAGCCCCCCAGGCGCCCCTATTTTATTTTTGAGAGAGAGAGAGCGCGCACACTCGTGTGCACACATAAGCAGGAGCGGGCAGAGAGAGGAGACACAGAATCCGGAGCAGGCTCCAGGCTCCGAGCTGCCAGCACAGAGCCCGACACGGAGCCTGAACCCACGAACCGTGAGATCATGACCTGAGCCAAAGTCAGACGCTTAACCGACTGAGCCAGCCAGGCGCCCCTACATCTAACATTTCTCATCTCCTCCATGAAATACAGGATGGCAGAGCTCCACCATCTATCGAAACTCATTTCTCATAAGCTTCTTTTTAACCTTGTTTGGCAGCAAAAACTGCCTGCACCGATGAGAGATTATTTCCCTTTAGTGAATATTGTAATATGAATAGTGTAAAATATTCATGTATTTTACAGCAGAAATAAGAATGCATTGATAATGGGGTACTGGTCCCAAAGTTTTAGTTAAGGGATGTGAACCTGCAGTAGTACGTCACTTAGCTGATTCAGAAAAACGAATCAGCAGAGTAATTTTGTTCCGTTTAGCCATCTATTTCAAAGGCAAATTATGTCCTCTGCTCTGTTACAGTCTTTATTAAAAGGCCACTATATGGAAACGAAGACTCAGCAAATTCTTTTTTTGTTTTTAAGTTTGTTTTGTTTTTTTATTAAGTAATCTCAACCAAGGTGAGGCCGGAACTCACAACCCTGAGATCAAGAGTCACCTGCTCTCCTGAATGAGCCAGCCAAGCACACCAGCAAATCCTTTTTAACAAGCTAATACTTCTGAACAGAGCCAAGAGCCTCAAAACAGTAAGTCTCGACAACTTGTTCTGGTTTTTGTTTTCATTTCGATATTGACAAATTGTGGGACACAACCCCTAAGGGCTGCAGTCATTGTATTCAGATTATGATTATTATAGGTGAAATCTAGCTTGTAATATAATTTGTACTGAAGGGTGTTATTGTCAAGATCTATTTAGCAGCTATACATACTCCATGATACAGAAATTCAAAGAGAATTTCTATGTAAAATGTGCAGTATTCACAAATTTCGTTTCAGGTAAGTCTCAGCCTGTGAAACCGTGTTCTCTTTCGTGCAGCACAGAAATGAGTAAGTGTGCCAAAACTGCACTAACGTTTCTTCAAAATGTGCTGGAGATGCGTAAACATCAATAGACCTATGGTTCCTGATATATATCACCCACTACCCTTATTACCTCTCTCAGTCTTTTTCTTTTTTTTTTCTTTTTTACATTTTTTAGTGTTTATTTTTTTGAAGGGGGGAGGGAGGGGCAGAGAGAGATGGAGGGAGACACAGAATTTGAAGCAGGCTCCAGCCTCTAAGCTGTCAGCAAAAAGCCAAACGCGGGGCTCGAACTAACAAGCCCTGAGATCATGACCTGAGCTGAAGTTGGAGGCTTAACCCACTGAGCCACCCAAGTGCCCCTATCCTCTCCCACTCTTAAAACGTTATTAGCAATTATGATTTACTGAGTGTTTTCCATGTGCTAAACACCAAACTAGGCATTTTATACACATTATCATTTATTTTCATAACCCTCTGAGACAGATCCTATGGTTATTAATGTTCACAAATGAAAACACTGGGGGATTATTTAGTGGCAAAGCCCAAGCTCTTAAATACTGCCTACAAACATTAATAATTTTCTCATTTTATGAATCAAAGACACAGTTCTTAATTAGAATTCCCATCAGCATGATACCACACTGAAGAGATAAAGTTTCACTTTATGTAAATATTTATCTGGCATATAACACATCTATTCGGAAGGCAGTCCATAAAATACTAATGCGTAGTAATAAAAGGTGATTCTTATTTTTGCATATGTATTTAGTTTAAGTTTTTATTAATGTTTTAAAGTTTATATTATTTACTTAGAAAGAAAACGAGAGCAGGAGCAGGGGAGGGGCAGAGGGAGGAAGAGACAGACTCCCAAGCAGGCTCCGTGCAGATAGTGTGGGTGGCAAACCCCCAAAACGTGAGATCATGACCTGAGCTGAAACTGAGGGTCTGATGCTTAAACGACTGACCAATCAGGCGCCCCTTAAGTTTTGGTTTAAATTCCGGTCAGTTAACAGACAGAGTAATTATTAGTTTCAAGGGTACGATATAGTGATTCAGCACTTCCATATATCACCCAGTGCCCATCACAGTGCCCTCAGTCCCCATCGCCTATGTCACCCATCCCCCACCCGCCTCCCCTCTGGTAACCATCAGTTCTCTAGAGGTAAGAGTCTGTTTCTTGGTTGCCCGTCTCTTTTCCCCTGCCTGTGCTCATCTGTTTTCTTAAATTCCACATACGAGTGAAATAATACGGTCGTTTTCTATGACTGACTGAATTCACTTAGCATCATACTCTGGATCCATCCACGTTGTTGCAAATGGCAAGATTTTGTTTTTTTATGGGATTTTTTTTTTAATAGTGACCCCATATTACTTTTAAAAGGCTCCATCAAGCATCATTGCTTTACAACCTGAAAAATATATCACACTGTTTCTGTAATGCCATCATATGCCAATTTTATTTAACACTATTTATTCAGGATCTCCCTAAGCGTATAAATACTTCATTTTACAAACAATCTATGGGGATGGGAATTCAATACACTGTAACAACAGGCTTCCTCTTTGATAGGTTTCAGATACAAAGACCCATCAGTTAAATTCATTAAAATAATATTTGAGAATTATAGTTCAAATCTACTACAGGAACTCTCCACATTTCATTATTGCTAGAGTGACCTGTTGTTTTAACTATGACTTGAAAGAAGTGGGTCGTTGGGGTGCCTGGCTGGCTCAGTTGGTAGAGCAGGTAGCTCTTGATCTCAAAAGTTGTGAATCTGAGTACCACACTGGGTGGAGAGATTATTTATTAAAAAAAAAAAAATAAGGGGCACATAGGTGGCTCAGGTCATGATCTTACAGTTCGTAGGTTCAAGTCCCACATTGGGCTCTGTGCTGATAGCTTGCTCAGAGCCTGGAGCCTGCTTCTGATTCTCTCTCTGCCTTTCCCCTGTTCACACTCAGTCTCTCCTTCAAAATAAATAAACATTTTTAAAAAAACCTTTTTTTAAAAAAGAAGGGTGCCTAAGTGGCTCAGTCGGTTAAGCATCCAACTCTTGATTTCAGCTCATGTCAATATCTCACAGTTAGTGAGATCAAGCCTCTCACTGGGTTCTGCACTTACAGTGCAGAGTAGGCTTGGGATTCTCCGAAGGAGGGAAGGAGGGAAGGAGGGAAGGAGGGAGGGGAGGGAGGGGAGGGAGGGAGGGGAGGGAGGGAGGGAGGAAGGAAGGAAGGAACGAACGAACGAACGAACGAACGAACGAACGAACGAACTTCCAAGGCCAAACAGCTAGACCGTGGCAGAGATGAAATTTGAATTGAGGCAGTTTGAGGCCACAATCCTGCTTTTAACCAATACCCTACCCTGCCTCTTGGAAAAATGTAGGTGACGATCTAAGGGGCCTGGTACATCACCTGTAAAAATCCAATGTTCTACTTTCCGTCCTGCTCTTACTGAATCTCTCTGCACTACCAATATATTTTTGGCAGATGTGCCCCCCTTGGCATCCCAGCCCTATGCTCGCCAATTGAATTTTGGGGCTACCTCACGGGTGACTCCTCTATTGCTCATCCTCTAAATTCTGGTGTAGCAAGAGTGAACCCTAATACAAACTATGGGATTCGGTGATAAGGTGTCAATCGACTCTACCAAATGGAACATTCTCGTGGGGAATGTTGATAATGGAGGAAGCTATGCATGAGTAGAACAGGGGCCTTATGGGAAATCTCTGTACCTCCCACTCAATTCTGCTGTGAACCTAAAACAGTTCTAAAAGATAACTTTTTAAAAATTCCTATATTGCCCAAGCATCCACTTTTGGCTCTCTTCTCACCCTTCAGCCCTCTCCCTGGGTGATCGCCTCCACAACCTTGGAGAATTCATCCTCCACCCTGAAGCCAGAGTAACTACTGAGAATGGAATTAAAATCTGGTTGTGTGACATCTAATTAAAACCTCGCTGGGATCGCTATCGCCTCCGTTAGAAATCCTCCACCCAGGCACGCGGACATTCCCTCCCTACGCCCCAACATCTCCGGAGGCACCTCCGCCACTCCTTGCCTCGCACTGGACGCTTCAAAACACACCGTACAGGTTGTTTCCTCGGCCCGAACCCCTCGCCTCCCAACTCCTGCTCTCGCTTCCACATCAGCTCCAGCTTGTCTCCACGTTCAACTCAATTTCCCAAGGGCAGCCCCCCCCACCCCACCCCGGGGCAGGAACAGAGTCCTGGCGCCCACGGCCCCCCGGCTCTCCCTGGGCCCCGTGTCGAGGACCGGGACTCCAAGTCCCAGCATGCCTCGGGGCGGAGGTCGCTGGCAAGACCCGGTCCGCCCCAGGTGCCGCCGGGCACCTCACCTCAAGGTGAGGGCGTCCCAAAGACGGCCGCTTTCCGTTAGAAGCAGGCGGGGCCCCTCCCTCAGCCAACACTCACTGACGGACTCCACTGCCTCCAGCCGCCCCGGGGCCGCGGCCCCTGAACAAGTGGCTTCCAGCCCGAAGGAAAGGCGCCAACCGCGTCAGAGCCGACATGCCGGCCCGCGTCCCGACCGCCGCTCCCAGGCCGCACCGCCTCCTGCGTCACTTCCGCCCGGAGCCCCGCCCCGTGGCGTCATGGCGCCGCCCCGCCCGTCTCCCAGACGGTGGCGTTTGCCGGGATGGGGTGGAAGCGCCTCTTGGAGTGTCCGGGCTTCGGGCTCGGCTCTAGGAGCCCTCTTCGTGCGCGTGTGCCGAGAAGCCAGCACTGAGTCCGCCTGTGCTCTCTGACTGCTCATCTACACGCTGTTGTCCCAGCTCCATCCGCTCCTCCGCCTGCTCTTCCTGAGCTAACTGCCTTCTGGACCCTCCAAGGCTGCCAGACCCTTTCACAAGCAGAGACCTGCCCAAGGCTGGTCCTCTGTACTCTCCTCTCCTGCAGGAGGCTCACAATAGTTTTCTTCAAAGTCTTCATTATTCTTTTATTGTTCTGCACACTTGATTACCAACCAGCAGCCAGTGGTGCCCAAATACCAGTACATGGACTGGTGGCATCAGAATCACCTGAGGAGCCTGAGCCCAGGTACTCTTCAGTCTGGAGTAAGGCTAAGGAATCTGCATTTTTAGCGCGGCCTTCAGTTTATGCAGTGCTCTAATTCCCTGATCTTGAGCCAAGCCCTGGATTCTTGGCTTTTGTCTCCTAATACTGCCTTCTATTAAATCCTGGATGGACTCTTAATTTCTTCTGGACACCCACACCACCATCTCCCCCCAACCCTCCCAGAAATTCTTAGGGGCTTTACTTACGGGTTATGGTTTTCCTAAGAAGTTGCAAGTTTGATTAACTTTTTTTTTTAAGTTTACTTATTTGAGAGAGAGTGCGCTCACCTGCGAGCGGGGGAGGGGAAGAAAGGGAGAGACAGAATCCCAAGCAAGCTCCACATTGTCAGTGCAGAACCCAACTAGGGCTTGATCTCCCCAACCTGAGATCATGACTGGAGCCAAAGTGAAGCCTCAATTGCTTAACTGACTGAGCCACCCAGGCACCCCCACAAGTTTGACTTATAAACTTAGCCTGCCAGCCTCACACCTTAGAGATTTCTATCTGAAATGCATCGTTTGCTAAGCACTGAAGACTTAACTCTGAGTCACAAGCATGAAGAATAGGATACTTAGGGAGAGAAATTCAGACCTAAATTTAGGGATTTCAGTGCACTGAATATAACTGTCTTCCGTCCTGTGTCAAGATCTGGGTCTCCATGTGCCCTGTAATGGGAAACCTCTCTCCCTGGAGTTATACTCATACAGCTTATGATTACTGAGCTGCCCTGTGGCCTTCTGAACAGCCTGTTAATTTAACCTCTGGCCCTGTAGAACTCTCTCCCCTGTTACCTGCCCTCCTAACTTATAAGTTAGTATAAAGAGGAGAGAATCCACTATTTTCTGGATGAAAGTTGACTGTCCAGTTGATATACAGTAGCACGGCTTTCTCTAAGCTGCCATTCACCACTTACCCTTTCTAGTGACAGGTATCACTACTAAGATATGAAGTTCATGAACTGGGAAGACAGAGCTTTCCATCCTTCGTTGGGAGCTCACTGCCCAAACTACACAACTTCCCTTCCCTGATCCCAGCAGAGAATGAATTTGTGATTGCAAGGTCAAGGCGGGGGGGAGGAGGGGGGAGTGGAGGAACTCACAGCTTTAACAAAAAAGAGCCAAAGGATCTGGAGTTCAAACCTCAGCTCTGCCAGTTAATAGCTCTGTTAAAGTCAAGTCAGTTTACTTCCCTGAGCTTCAGAGGCCCCTTCTGAGTGGGAGTCACTTAAGAGAGTACCTAGCCCACAGTATGTACACAGGAAATGTTTATTCTGTTATTCTTTACTTTCCTCATAGCAAAAGCTATTCAGGGGAATTAAAATTCGTCCACCTTCCCATCTTTCTTGCTGAATTACAAAACAAGTTTTAACTTCAATGCTTGCTTGTAATATTAATTATAACAATGCTTGTAATAAAAATAGTTTTATATACCATTTGTAGCACCCTGAGCTTTAATGCCTTGCATTACAAATTCTGCTTTTACTATAAAATTGATGGTCCCAATCAGCAAAAGATTTTGACTATGTAGCAGTGATGCATATTTATTTTCCTGCTTTGATAACTCCAAAGGGGCTCCTGGGTGGCTCAGTTTGGTTAAGTGGCTGACTTCAGCACAGGGCATGATCTCGTGGCACCTGTGTTGCCCATTTTTCTTCTCTTCGAGACAGCCTGTGTTCATTTCCTGCTGCTGCTGTAATGACTCCTGAGGAACCGAGGCCCTCAGGCCAAAAGCCACGTGAATGAAACTGGCATCACACCCACCCCTGTGGAGCCTCAAGATGCCCACAGCCTGTGCAAAACCCTAAGCAGGGGGCCTGGCTAAGCTGCACCCAGATTTCGACGTGCAGACGCTGTGAGGTACTAAGTTTTGTTGCTTTTAAGCCACTAAGCGTGGGGTAGTTTGTACGCGATGATAGAAAACTAACGCATGCCACCAGTGGTTTGATTAAATCCGTCAGCTTTAGGGGCGCCTGGGTGGCTTAGTCGGTTAAGCGTCTGACTTTCACTTGGGTCATGATCTCACGGTTCGTGGGTTCAAGCCCCGTGTCGGGCTCTGTGCTGACTGCCAGCTCAGAGCCTGGAGCCTGTTTCAGTCTGTGACTCCCTCTCTCTCTGACCCTCCCCTGCTCACGCTGTCTCTCTCTCTCTCCTAGAAATAAATAAAAAAATGTTAAAAAAAAAAAAAAAACATTTAAAAAAAAAAAAATCCGTCAGCTTTAAGGCAAAGCTCAGTAGTGCTGATACAGGCTCAGGGCGGCACCTGCTCAGCACGTGGACCCTCTCTCACCTCACAGTGTAAGTGTACGTGCACTTGACACAGGGCTCTCGCTGGCTGGAGTGCCCATGAGGAAGCGGGAAGGCTTGACTCCCTACTATCTAGAGCAGCGGTCTCCAAAACAAGCAAGAGAATCCACTGTGATTTGTCAGAAAACACTATTTTTAATCAAAAGAAAAGAAAAAGGGAGAGGAGGGGGAGGGGAAGAGGGAGGGAGAAGAAAGAAAAGAAACTAAGCTTTACTACTATCAGCTCTACAGGCTGACCCTGGGACCCTCTTAGCCCATGTGGGCCAGCCAGTTTTAGGGAACTGACCGTGAGGGGGCCCAGGGCAGAAAGGCAGGCAGTGGCCACCTTAATTCACTGTTGGAGAGTGTCACTGGGTGCGACCGCAGATGTCAGGCCCTGGTCTACAGGGTGTACTAATTATATAACTTCTGTGTTAATATGAGCCAAAATTTTTTTTAATTTTTTGTCTTATTTATTTTTTGAAAGAGACAGTGCGAGCAGGAGAGGGAGAGAGAGAGAGAGAGACAGAATCCTAAGACAGGCTCCAGGCTCTGAGCTAGCTATCAGCAAAGAGCCTGACTCAGGGCTTGAACCCACGAACCACGATGAGATCATGACCTGAGCTGAAGTTGGACGCTCAACCGACTGAGCCACCCAGGCGCCCCAACGTGAGCCAAAATTAACCCAGACAAATGGAAAGGGGCCTGAACACGACTCAGAGACTGCAGTCTGAATGCTGATATGGGAGCACGGGGGAACTTTAAGAAAATGGCAGAGATGATTCTGTTCCTGTCCCACATTAATCATTTTACCTTGTCATAAAATTTAGCAGCTCATCAAAAAATATGAAAAATCAAGACAATAATTTGAAGTATAGCAAAATTTTCCCAGAGGATATACTGAGCATCCAGAGATCTGCTAGTGGTGGCAGAACCTGTATAAAACTTCAAAGTTATGTATGTGCAGGTACATATGCAAATAGATTCAACGTTCCACCAGGAGGGTTCCTACCCAAAGCCACATGGAAGCCATGGGTCTACAGGATTCTGGGACATTTTCTAACCTCAATATCAGCGCACTTGTCAGGGCCTACCTGCTCAGGAAATGTAGAGGTTGAGAAGAGAAGAGAGAAACGAGAAAACAAAATAACGGAGTTTATTTGTCCTCCTCCACGGAACATTTTCCCTGAAAGTCCCCCTGACACCACCACAGCTTCCACAACCTTTACTCCCCCAAATGACAAGAGATCTTTTCAAACAGATGCCTGAAACCAAGTCAGAGTGACGGACATCGGCATGCCTTCCACGCACACCAATTTGAAAGTGTCCAAGCAGCCACAGGACAGGCTGCCGGGGTGGCCTTCGGTTCGGAGATGAAAGCCCACTGCCGGCCTGTGCTGCGCTCAGCGAAAGGACGCTGGTCCTTTCAAAAGGAAGGGCTTCGCTGCCTCCAGGATGTCCAGTTTGGGGTCCAGGGAGCGGCCAAGCCCCTCCAACACCATGATGGCAAACACAATTGAGGCGAAGTTGCTCTCTAGCTTTACCTGAAACAGAAAAACTGGTTCTTTCTAAAGCCCCCGGATAGAGACAGAGGATCCCAGGTAACCACCTGACTGTCCACCCCACACCTGCTGGGGTTTCTACCATCTACCTACTCCTTGCTCTACCCCATCACTTCCCCACCCTCATCCCCCATCTACCGGGAATATGGAGAGAAAACCTGGGGCACGAAGCATGTACTTCTTTAGTGAGGCTGTGTGTGTGTGTGTGTGTGTGTGTGTGTGTGTGTGTGAATGACCTAAAAATAATAAAATGAATATTTCCTAGCTACATGAGGGTCATCCTTCAAGAGCTGCTGCAATGGCCTTTTTGAGACCACGCACAAGCAGCTTTGCTCAAACACAGCACAGAGGTTTTCCCTTTGGAGCCAGAGTAACAGTAGCAGCAATTTATGTAGATTACTCAACTAGTCCTCAAACGTACTATCATCCCCATTCTACAGAAAGGAAGCTCAGGCGCATGGTACTTGAGTGATTTATTCCAGGCCGCTGTGGGAGGTAAAAGAGTCAGAATTTAAACCTGGAAGAGCAAGAAGCTGTTTTTCAAGAGGATGCAAGGGCAGAAGATTGAAGGCTGACTCAGGGGGAAATAATCTTTGTTAGATCTCACGGTTCAGGAGTTCGAGCCCCACAATGGGCTCTGCGCTGACCGTGTGGAGCCTGCCTGGGATTCTCTCCCTGTCCTCCTCTCTCTGCTCCTCCCCCACTGGCACACACGTGCGCTCTCTCTCAAAAAATAATTAAAACTTAAAAAAAAAAAAAAGTAAAGGGAATTGTCTCAGTTAAGGCCTGAGAAGTTGTCTGGGGGTCAGGTGGTGCTTCACCACCAGCGGAGTGCTTTCATTCTTAACTAAGGGTGAGTTCGTGTTGTTGTATTCTTTCTTCCTCTGTTTTTGGAAAATACGTGGTTTTTTTTAACATTTATTTATTTTTGAGAAAGAGAGAGCATAGCAGAGGAGGGGCACAGCAGGAGACACAGAATCTGAAGGAGGGTCCAGGCTCCGAGCCGTCAGCACAGAGCCTGACACAGGGCTCAGACTCGGGAGCTGTGAGATCACGACCTGAGCCGAAGTCAGAGCTTAACCGACTGAGCCACCCAGGTGCCCCTCTGGCAAATATTTTATTAAAAAGCTAAGTGTCACATGAACAGACCTTTCTCCAAAAAAGATGTAAAAATGGCCAAGAAGCATATGAACAGATGCTGAATTTCACTAATCATTAGAGAAACTGAACGTCACTAATCATTAGAGAAACGCAATCAGAACCACCTCACACCCCTGTAGAATGGGCCAGAAAACGACAGTGTTTGTGAGGATGTGGAAAACTGGATCCTTTGTATATCAGTGGTAAACAGGTAAAATTGTGCTTCGAAAAGCAGAATAGAGCTTCCTCAAAAACTAAAAAAAAAAAAAAAAAAAAATGATCTAGCAATCCCGCTTCTGGGTAAATATACAAAGAACTCAAAGCACATCCATGTTCACTGCAGCATTATTCAATAGCCAAGAGGCGGAAGCAGCCCAAATATCCATGGATGGATGAGCAAATAGAGAAAATATGGTGTAGACATACAGTGGAATATTCTTCAGTCTTACAGGAGGAGGAAATCCCGTCACATGCTACAGTATGGATGAGCCTCAAAGGCATGATGCTGAGTGAAATAAGCCAGTTGCAAAAGGATAAATACTGCATGATTCCATTTACATGAGATATGGAGTCGTTAAAATCACGGAAACAGAAAGCAGGATGGTGGGTGCCAGGGGCTGTCAGGAGGGAGAAATTAAGTGGGAGTTGCTGTTCAACAGATACAGCTTCCATTTCCCAAGTTGAGAAAGTTCTAGAGATTTGTTACACAACAATGTGAATATACTTGGCACTACTGAACTATGCATTGAAAATGGTTAGAGTTGGGGCGCCTGGGTGGCTCAGTCGGTTAACTATCTGATTTGCTGAGGTCATAATCTCACGGTTCATGGGTTCGAGCCCCATATCAGCTCTCTGCTCTCAGCACAGAGCCCTCTTTGGATCTTCTGTCCCCCTCTCTCTCTCTGCCCCTCTCCCACTCATGCACACCTGTGCTCGCTCTCTCTCTCTCAAAAGTAAATAAACATTAAAAAAAAACTTTAAAAAATGGTTAGGGTAAATGTATATATCCATTCTAACTATAATTAAACATTTTTAAGTTTGTTAAAAAAGTTAAATGCCTGGTGACTAGAATGCAGTGCTGGTACTAGGTACTCGGTCAGCTCTCCCATCCCGGGAGCAGCAATGGTAACAGCACGTAAAGAGCTTTTAACTAATAACCCCGGTGCCCCACAGTGCGTGTGAGGAAGGCCGTCTGCGGAGTCAGAGCACAGGGACAGGAGGACAAAGCAGGAAGTCAGGGCTCTGTGGTCAGGCTGCCGGCGCTCGGGGCCTGGCATCGCCACAGGCGCCCTGTGGCCGTGGGTTCGTGGCTGGGCGTCTGGACACCGCTGCCTGCCTTGAGGAACGCTGAGGGCTTGCAGCGGGGCACTGACAAATATGACAGAGGGTGCACACTGCCAGGGTCCTCCCGGTGGCCCCGCGGCCTCGCAGACGCTCGTGCAGGTCAGAGCCGCTGAGTGTGAGCCTCGGCCACCGGCTCCGCAGCGTGCGGGACTGAACTCCCAGGCCTGGATGTTCGGTCCTGCTTCTCCCCAGCCCAACGGCCCAGCGCTGGCTACAGCTCTCCCCAGGCCCCAGGCCGTATGGAAGCCGTCCGTGAAGCACCACTGGTCAGAAGTTTCGGAAAGCATAGAGTTTTCCACCAAAACCCCACCCACAAAGCCAACTCTGGAGTCAAGAGACAGTCGGGGGGTGGGCGGCCGGCTCTGCCACCTAGCCCTCCGGTGCCCCCATCTCTTCGTGCCGATAACACGGTAGAGATCAGACCTGCCTGCGGGGACTGTGCTGAGATTTAAAGGAGAAACGGGATGAGAAGCTCCCGGCGCGACGGATCCCAGGTGGCAGGCGCCCCGCACCAGCCAGCTGCACCTGTTATCTCACGAGTCCTTGGCACACTCGGAGACCCCTGTCTGTGAGTCTGTTTGGTCCCAAGCACACCACTACTGCAGAGTCGTTCTGGAGCAGCACAAAGAGCACTGGACCGAGACACCTGGTTACGTGTCAAGTCCCGGCTCCACCAGTGAGGCCCGAGGAAGCAAGCGGACCAGCCCACCCCCATCGTGCCTTCTGCAAGGTGAGGGCGCTGGGCCAGAGAGCTTTGTGACCGTAGCTCGGGGCTATGGTCCTTGCCAAAGAGCTGCCTCCTCCATGCAGAGTTTTATTACCAGATTGCAGAGCCTCAAGAGAAATGCTGGGAAAGGCCGTCACCGGGTGAGAATCTTCCCTTCCCCGGCCTCAACACCTTGGCTGGCACCTTCACTCTGAAGTGCAGCCCAAGGTCACACTCCATCACAAGCAGACAGAGCCGAGGTAAGGCCAAGGTGAAGAACCGTGAGGCCCCCTCCCTCCAAGGGACTGGGGCAGGAAGCAAAGGCCAGGACAGCCCCGCCGGGGCCTCTGAACCCACCAGGACAAGAGGCACCTCCTCCTGGGCCGCCCTTGACCCCAGGACTTTATGCCACACAGGAAGGAGCTAAGTATGACTTAGGTTAATGCTAAGCGTCATCAATGAGAACTGAGGATGGAAAAGGCATGAAAGCCTGAGTTGGGCTGTTGTGGCATTTGTGAACACACGCCTCTCCAGCTAGGTGTCACGGGTACTGAGACGGCTCGACTGACAGGTACTCAGTCACACTGCGAGAGGGGAACAGCCTGCCACGCCTGCGTCAGCAAACACAAACAGCACTCTCCACACAAACGGATCGGTACGAAAGATGTGTGCCGGGACGAGATCTCACGGAGAAGGACCGGTCTCCACCCTGTGGCCCCCCGCCGCCCCTCCACCCCCCCACCTGCCCTCCAGCCTGACCGGAGCGCAGTGGCTCCTCTGCGTCGCGGGCCTCACCTTGTGAGTCATCAGTAACTTAAAGACGTTCGACAGAAGGCTGGAAACTTGAAGCTGGAAAACAGAATAGAACGGTCTGCAGTCCACACAGGCAGTTTCTGTACCTTCCAGGCCTCTGTCCCGCCCCGTCCTCCCTTCCACCCACAGACCCACAACCCCCTCACATACGCACCCATATACACACACGCCCCCGTACACACAGACACGCATACACACACCAGCCATAACCACACACACACATGCACCCACAGACACACATGCACCTGCACACACACACATGCATACACACACACCCGCCATAAACACACACACACACAGCCACACACATACACGCACACATGCATACACACACATGCACCCGCACACACACACACACATACACACACAACCACACACACACACCAGCCATAACCACACATACACACATACACATACACACAGCCACACACATGCACCTGCACACGCACACAGACACGCACACACACACACACACACACACACCAGCCAAAATCAAACACACACCCACACACATACCCATACACACAGCTACATATACATACCAGCCGTAACTACACACACATACACATACACACACACACACACACACACACACACACACCAGCTATCAGGAAAGGTGCTCTCAGACAAATTCCAGAAAGGACCACACACATACAAGCCCAGCTCCCATCTCACAACTGAGTTCCAACCCCCATGCCGGAGTCCAGCCTGGGGCCCGCAGACCCCATCACTCTCAGCGCACAGAAACCACATCTGAATACACCAGATGGCCACCTCTTCACTACCCGGGGGCCACTCCTTCTGACTCGAGAAAACAGTCGGGTTTGTTAGAACTGTGTATGAAACACAAAGTGGGCTTTGGCTGGGGTGTAAATAAAGGACATGAAGGTCAGGCATGTCCTCTGGCTGCTCCAGGGCCTTGGCCCTCCTTCCCTCCAGGCTCAGCTGAGCTCTAGACACAGGGGAAGCGGCAGAAGGGCCGCACCCTGGACCAGGGAGGCGTGGGGGGGTGGCGCTGTAAATGCCCCTGCCCTGGCAGCCACCCGTGAGAACCTGGTCAAGGAGCCACTCTTGAGAACCGGGGACGCCTGGGCTCCTGGGACCTAGAGATGTGGGCAGAGGAAAGGTTTGCTCTGTCTCTGCCTTCATGCTCAAGCCCGCTCAAGACCTCTCCCTGTGAACAGGTTTCCCTTCAACCTCTGCTCCATCCAAGGGCAAGGGCGGTAAACACCCCGAGGCCTCCGCCCGTCAGGTGGCCTGCTCACTTTTTCCAGGGTGATGGTGTTCTTCCTGGCCTGAGTCACCAGGGCGGCCATCTCGGCCTTGAACCGCTCCACGTCCCTGCACTCGCTGGCCCGGGCGTGATGCAGGATGAGCTCAGCCACTCTCTGGCCCTGCGAGACGTGAAAGAAAGGAAACTCAGTAGAGTCAGGAGGCCATAAAACCAGACACTTTGCCCAAACTTCATATCCTAGTTGCTTCCACCTCCATTTTCTACCGTCCCGAACTTTTCTGATTTTATGCGCTCCGGAATACCTGGTAACCAACCGAAGACTTTCAAAGCCTCTGTCGGTCGCTGGGAGCCCACGGGCACCAGTGCAGTCGGGGCAAGGGGCTGTGTCCGCTTCTTTCACCTTCAACAGCCACACAGGGGGTGGGACAAAGCCACTGTCCCGCTGCTCACGCTCCATGAGGCACGGCCGACCAACCAGCCCGTCCCCCAGAGTCACCAGGACCTGCTGCTGGACTGCACAGGCCACTCTCTCCTTGTGGGCTCTCTCCCTGCCCAAGAAGTCCCTCCTCACACCGACCCAGCCTCTGCGCTCCAGCCTCCCGCCCCCTCCGCCCAGGGCACCCGCTGACCAGCACCTCCCCTCGGTCTCCCTGACCACCTGAGTGGTCACTACGGTGCCTCTCACCTCCCGCCGAGCCACCCCAGCAGCCAAGCTCTGTCTCCCTAGCCTGCGCAGGGCAACTCTCCCCACCCTCCACTGCACCTCAGCGTTTAACCTTGGCCCAGGGGATGCTCTCATGCTGTCTCAGTTTCGAGCCTTTCGTTTGTCCCCTCGGAAGCCTCCTAAATAAGCAGGAGCTCCCCTGAATTTTGCCTTTTTGTTTTTTAAACCAGCTCTCTCTTTGGCAGGGTCTTTCTTGCTAGAAAATTCCACACCATTGCCCAGAGGGTTTCTTCATTGTCACTCTTGATGCAGTACTCGAAGTTGACTCCAAGGAGGTTTTGCTGAATCCCTTTCTGTAAATAATCACTCTCAACCACTGGAGCCCCTCAGAGCCACAGGGTCAGGGGTTAAAACCCACTCCGAGTCTAAGGCACCTCCCCACATGTGAAGAGCAAGTTCTCTAAGCTGCAGCTTCTCACCAGCCTGTCGTCTTGCAGCAAATGGTACAGGCCAGGCCAGTCGTCAGGCAGGCAGGAAGCCCACGTTTCCAGCGCCCACCCACACGCCTGCTGAGGGAAGGGAAACTACCAGTACAAAACAGCATTTGGGATGCTGTCCCAAACCGTGAGATGCTCAGAACAGGCGTCACACAAAGGCATCAGCGCATTTTGACCAAAGACCCCTTGGATGGCTTCATTTCCTCTCCTCCTCTCCTTTCCTCTCCCCCCTCCACTCCGCTCCACCCACGTCCATCGAGAGCACCCTTGGCCAAGGTAGGCATTAGTAAGATTGACAAGGGAAACCCCACAGTCTCCAAGAGCCTAAAAGATCGTCCCCGACTCCTGCTGGCCCCGGGGGTCTCACCTGGCCCATCGCCACAGCCATGAAAACTGCCCGGAAGTTGCTCAGGTCGGCATCCTGCAGCTCGGCCACAATGCCAGCATCCAGAAGCACCAGGCGCAGCGGGCACGGGGCAGGCGTCACAGCCATCACCAGCGTGTCACAGACATCCACCTGCTGTAGCCGTGCCTCCTGACTCTTAGAAAGACCGTCAGCACCCTGGACCAGGATGTTCCCAGGGTGGAGGTCTGCATGGACAAAGTTGTCCACAAATATCTGGAAGGAGATCAGCGCCGTTCAAGGCTGAGTCACCCTCATCCCCCCTTCAACACCAGGCCACACGCAAGAAAGCTTCCGGGACAGGGGTGAGGGCTGCCTGGGTGGCTCAATCTGTTAAGTGTCCGACTCTGGGTTTCAGCTCAGGTCATGATCTCAGGGTTCATGGTTCGAGCCCCACATCGATGGAGTGCGATGGCAGAGAGGTACATTTTATAAAGCCTCGCTGCTTCTGTCACCACTTCAGAATTTATACTGCTGCAGGCCAGGTTGATATTTTTATGAGAAAAGTTATTTTCAAAGTAAAGAACATTAAAAAAGATTAGAAGGAAACATGAAAAATCAAAGACCTAACTCCCTATCAAAGGACTTATTTTTATCCTGTGATTTGAGCAATTAATATTCTAATTATGAATAATTACCTACTCATCATTTAAAGATTCCCCCAAGATTCTATGTTCTCAACATTCACAGAACCACCTTTTTCAAAAACATTTCACTAATCAGACATCCCCTCCATTACTTCCATCTGTCCACACAGTGAAGTCTGACCACGATACCAACAACCCACACCAGCACACAGCATCGAGTGGGCAAGGACAAGTGGCTTCGAACCTACGAGGCAGGAAAGAAAGCCCCAGAACTATGCCGGACAGGAAGTCAGGTGTGACTTTGTGGACCAGAATCCGTCTCCTGTGAAAGCCTGTGTCTGTGGTCAGAAGCCACCAGCAATCCTTCCCCCGGGGGAGGAGAAGAGCCCCGGAGGTAAGTGCAGAGGCTCTCAGCGACCCCTCCTACCTCTTACGGGCTGCTGCCCCAGGCCACACACAGGCCCTCCTGGGCCAGGTTCTGGCTGTGAGGGAGGTAAGAGGCTGCTGTCCTGGTGACAGTCCTGGAACTAGAGAAGCCTGGGCTGGCACACCTGCAGGATGTGGTTTCGAGAGGCTGGCTGACCCCTGACCCCGGGGCCAAACCTCCTGGCGCCTTGCTGTCCGCTTGGCCCCCAACTTTCACCCGCATCCTTGATGCTGCAAGCCGGAACTCGTCAGGATCGCCCCAATTCTGGGGCGATCTACTCTGCTACTCTGCCCCTGGCTGCCCCCACCACACCCCTCTGGCCCAAGGTGCCCCTCGGAGCCCTGTTGCTGGGGACAAAGTCCTCTCCCTACTGAACTCCCAGTGCACCGACTGAGGACACCCAGCTCTCCCTGGACAATCCTGCTTCTCTGGGAGCCACTGGGAGAGGGGGAAGGGCGAGGGGGGTTGTTGGTGCTGACTCTCCACCAGAGGCCAGAGGCAGAGTCACAGCCCGCTCTGAGCTCCTCTTCACACTCTTCTCCCCTCTGCCCCATTCTGGCCACCAGCCTCAACCTGCACGACTCCATGCCAGTCACACGGGTTCTTTCCTCCCGCTCTGACCACACACCTGGTTCCTTCTTACCCGGATTCCGCACGCTGCACACCGGGGCTCGCATCCTCTCTCTTGCCTACAACGTGCTATCCATCCCCCAACAACTCCCTTCTGTGCCAATCACCAGGAAGAGTCTAGACTCTGGCCAACCTCAGTATCCTCATTCTTTCTTTCTTTTTTTTTTAATGATTTTTTAAAATTTATTATTTTTGAGAGAGAGAGAGAGAGAGAGAGAAAGCACGGGAGTGGGGAAGGGACAGAGAGGGGAGGGGAAATAAGATATGAAGCAAACTCTGTGCTGATAGCAGAGAGCCCGATGTGGGGCTCGAACTCATATAGGTGAGATCATGACCTGGGCCGAAGCTGGACGCTTAACAGACTGGGCCACCCAGGCGCCCCAGTATCCTCTTTCTTTACTCCTACATGTGACCTGCTATCAATGCCAGTTGCTACTATTACTACTAATGACAGTGAAAGTTAACACTGCTTCGGGCTCACTATGTCCTTTTATGGGCATCAGCTCATTTACATCGTCAGGCTGTCCCCTCTAGGTGACACCTAGCCTTCCTTTACACCTCAGCTCAGATGGGGCCACTTTCTGAATGAATCCTGAGGTTAGGACGGGCCCCACCTAAATGACCCTCTTGTGCCTGTGTCTCATTTACCCATTTGTGGCCTGTCTTCCCAACAAGTGATAGTTCCATGAACACTGTAATCATGTCTGTTTCACTCACTACTGTAAAGCCAGCACTTAATTTAGTGCTGAGCACAGAGCGGGTGCTCAATAAACATTGCTGAATGAATGAAGTACCATTTAACATATGGTATCTTTCCCTGTTTGTCTAAAATGTAGGCAACTTAGGCAGAGCCTGGGTCTTCCTCCCCACTCTTTGCACAGCACCCTGCATGGTGACAGAGCACCTGCTACCAAGAAAGTGCTTAACAGAAAGGTGTAGAATGAATGGGTGTGATGGGTGGCTCAGCTCTTCCTAGAGCAGATTTTGAAGATGTCAGCTTTGTTCATCCTCCCGCCCACGGCAGCTGACCAGTGTCTCTGCCATCTTCCCACACGAAATTTGACCACATGCTGAGCCAGGGTCCCCTCTCCAAGACCATGAACTCACCATCTTCAGAAGCATGTTGATCCCCAGCCGTGCAATCTTCCTCTTCAAGTCTACGGGAATGCCCGCCTGCTGGTAACTGGACACAGGCACACTTTCCTTGAAGGAAAGTCAGGGAAGAGACAGCTTTACCCTCAACAGCCCGCCGAACACCCTGTTCCTCATCCCCACGTGACACATGGGCACTGCCCTCCCATCCCTACTCTTCCCGAAGAGGTTTTCCTTCCTTACAATCCCTATGAATCTGTCACCCACAAGTAAATTTTCATCCACTCACTTATCCTTTCTAGAACACTTCTCAAAGGAAAACAAGTCCCATTTCACAGAGGAAAGCCGCGACTCTGCCCCCCACAGGTAAGAGATGCTGTAAGATCATGGGAGAAGACAGGAACAGGCCCCAGGAGAACTAGATTCTGATCAAGAGTCAGCCAATAGGGACGTGAATGAGCTCTGTGACCCTGAGCAAGAAAACGGAAAGGACAATGAAAGGGAAGAGACAAGAAAGAGGAACTAGTAAATAAACAGTTCACATAGGTTAGTTATTTAATGGTCACTGAGACAGCTCTTGTTATTCCTCAGTAGCAAATAAAAGAACTAAAGCCCAGTGAGTTTGAATCACTTGATCAAGGTCACATACCTAATAACACTGGGTCATTCAGGTCACTTCCCTGGAGCTCACCATTACCATCTTTACAAAGGAGGCTGAACCAGGCAACAGCTAAGGGCAATGATATGACACAGCCACTTGCTGACCACTTTCTCTGCACAAACTCTGCTGAAGGCATTTTGTATTCCATGTGTCACCGCCGCCTGAGACAACCCTATGAGGCCGCGGCACGTGCCCAGTGTTATACGTGAGGAAACTGAAGTCACCAGCAAATAGAACGGAAAGCAGATTTTTCCAGTCCAGAAAGTCTGAGGCCACACCCTGGCTCCTAGCCACCACCACCCCCCCCCCGCCACACTACCTCCCTGCCTCACGCCATATCCGAGCTCCCCTTGGTTTCTCCTGGCTTTTGCCTTTTCAGACTGAATAGCGGACATGGCCCAGCTATGAGTGGAAGGCACAGCCTGAGAAAGCGCTCACTCGTACTTCGTATGTTTCCACCAAGACGTCCCTGGTGACAAAGGGACGCAGAGGGGTGGGGAATTTGACAGAATTCACATTCAGGAAGTTGCACTGGAAGTGTTCTAGGTTCTGAGCTTCGTAACGCAGGTCGATCTAGAAGGAAGTGGAGACAAAAGATGAAGGGTGGTCTGGGCCCAGGGAGAGCAGCATCTGGATGGCCAAAGAGCTAGCAAGTCAGAGATGCACCGGCCTTCGCCACCTGCCTCCCTGCAGAACTCCTCAGGAGACAAGGGAGGGGGCGGTTTTGGCTGCGTGAACTCCCAAGCCGCAGCTGCAGACCCCGGGCCCCACATGGGCTCCGCTGCCTCCCCGCCATCCTCTCTTCTGCCCACCCCGCCTCACTCCGGCCCAAGGAGCCCTTCCCCACGTCCTAGGGCTTCATCTCCATTGCTTTCCGGTGGCCCTCTGGCCCCCGCCAGCCCTACGCCTGTCCCCACTAAGGTCCACCTCCATCACGGGGCTGGCGCTGCCCTCCGCCCACCGCCCTGACGCTGCTCCCTCAACCCGGCAAGCCGTTCCCTCGCCGGACTCCAGGGTCCACTCCCATCTCTCCAGGCACCTGCTCTTCTCTCCCCCATCTCCCTGCCTCCAACCACTCCGCTTGGTCTGGTCTCCGGGCCACTCCTCCCGTGTGTCCCCACGTGCTGATGCTGTCTCAGCTGCTGACCTCCGCCAGCCTGCGCTCTCCCTCTCCGTCCCCTCCCGTCCTCAGCTCGCGCCTCCTTGTGACAGACCGTGGTCTCCCGTCCAGACCCCACCACCGACTCCACACGTCTCTTCCTAGAAGCCCAAAGACCCTTAAACTCCGTGTCAAAAGGGAATTTACTCCCCCGCCCCCATGCAGCCAGTCACCTGGGAGTCACTGCAGATTCGTCCTTCCCTCCTGTCTTCCACACTGTGACTCCAGGCCACCAGGGCTGCACTCACCTCTCTCGGATCCTTTCTCCCGTTTCCCCCGGGGCCACGGCTCCGGGGGGGGGGGGGGGGGGACTCAGCCAGTCAGCTGCACCTACGAGAGGCACTGGGCTCCCTGACCCCCTCCTTCCCTCTCTCCAACCCATCGGCTGGTGCCCCACCACCTGCAGGGTGAAGTCGAACTTCTTAGGATGACGTCCAAGGTAGCTCACCGTTTGGCCCGCACTGCCCTCCTCGGCCCCGTCTCTTGTGCCTCTCGCTTCCTCTACCCCCCAGAGCTCTAGCCTCATGCGAGCTCTACAGCGAGAACATCTGGCCTGCCTCACGCCCCCCCTCCCTCGCCTCCCTCAGTCCCTCTGATGGGAATGTTCTTCTCCCAGTGGTCCAACCGCAAACACCACTCACCTTTCCAGGCTCGGCTGGAGTCTGGGGACCCCAGACCCTCAGGATAGAATGACCACATCCCCTCTTGGGTCCCAGCTCTACCCAACTGAACCCGTAGAGACTCCTACTGTAACTGGGATCCTGCTCTTTTTGCAGCTCTTTACAGGCTAGTCCTCTCGTCCGTGCTATATATTCCTTACGGACGAGAAATCTCACTCGTCACTCACGGTGCCTCTCAGACTTCAAGGAGGGGAACTGAAGCCTGGCCGGGTGGTAGGAATGACGGTAATGCAGAGATGACTGCTGGGACGGAAGCTGTTTTCTCTATTTTAGTTTTCTTTTCTTATGGAAACTACATTGCCCACAGCATAAAGCAAAGCTCTCTAAACATTCAAATGCATCCTTGCATTACATGCATTAAATCCTTCCATCAGAGGACAGAAATGAAGACTTAGCACCTTGCTTCTCAAAGACGGACAGTTTCTGCACTCTCCAACAGAGAGCCCAGTGCAATCGGCTACTTGAAGCCCAGGCTGCTCCCAAAGCGTGTTCACCTAAGCATGAACTACTTAACCTACGTGTTCTCCTAAGTGCAGACTACTTAAACAAGTATCTCAAAGATCCTGGTCAGGGAGGAGGTCCTTGTCTACTCAAAAACCCTGGAAACAAAGCAAAGCAAAGGCACGGCGTGTAACATCACCGATTCTTCTCACCCTGGAGATAAGTCATGGATTGTGGCACAGATAACACTGCACATCCCACGAGATGGGCACTTTCCTCACAGGCAATAACTAAGGAAGATGGCGTTTCCCAAGCACCTTTGCGGTGACTTTGGGCCCGTGGAATTAAAGCTCTGACCTGTAGACTGAGAAGGCCACAGTGGCGTCTCTCCCCACTCCACACGGACCCTAGATGAGGGCTGAAGGTTGAAGGACCCAGGTTAAAGATGGCAGCACCAAACTTGGGAGGAAACTGGGTCCCTGAAAAGAGCTCCGCCTCCCTCCTTCGGCTCTTCTGCATGGCACTTTGATACAAGCAAGAAATAATCTTGTTGCACTTGGCCTCTGAGGTTGGGATAGTCTTTGTTAGGTCCGTTAGCAGTACCTACCCTGACTACTACACCATACGAGCCGCGACATACTGGGGAATAATGCGTGCATTCCGCATTTACTAAACAGCCAATGGCCAGAACTATGTTAGATGCTGTTTACAACCGAGGGAAGGAGACCTCACCTGGTGGACCATGAGCTTCTCAAATTCCTCCACAATCTCAGGCAAGCTAAGCCACTTGATTCCTGGCAAAAGTGTGAGGACTCGGCTGCCCATCTTCATCAGCAGCAGGTCCATTTGCACCTGAGACAGCAAGCCAGGGTGCAACACCTGCCAGGAAGACAAACAGCAAGACACAGGAGGGATCAGGAGGGCATATGCACCCAGACAGGGCTGGGTCCCACCATCAAAGGACAGCCAAGCCAGCTACTCATGAGAGCAAAAACGGATGTGGTCCCAACATCCAGGATGCTCCTGCCTCCCTCCCTCTCATGTGGCTTCACTAAGGAGATGCCAGGGGCAACCCCTCTGCGCTGCACTTAGCTTTGCTGGGAAGAACAGGTGGGCGTTTCCTTCCAAATACATTAAGTTTAGGTCAGTGGCTCCCAAACATTAGTGTGCATAAAAGTCACATGAAAACGTGGACTGCCGGGCCTCCTCCAAGACCTAGTGAATCACCTACCCTGGGGAGGGGACCAGAAATCTGCATTTTACTGAGCACACCAGGTAAATGAGTCAGGTAGTCCAAAGCCTGAGTCCGATAAGGATCCAGAGTCACAGAACTCCAGCAAGGATGCACTGAGGCAGGATGGGAAGAGTGTGCTTTCAAATGCCTGTGCATTCTGCAACTCATGCCCAGCCTGAAACTGGGCAAGCCACTCAGTCTCTCAGCCTCCTGTTCCACTTTTTAAAGTTTTCTAGCTTTTCTTTCTTTCTTCCTTTCTTTTTTGAAGAGAGAGAGAGAGAGAGAGAGAGAGTGAGCGAGCACATGCAAGCTGGGGATAGGGACAGAGAGAGAATCTCAAGCAGGCTCCATGCTCAGTGTAGAGCCTGATGCGGGGCTCAATCCCATGACCCTGGGATCATGGCCAGAGCTGAAATCGAGAGTTGAACATTCAACTGACTGAGCCACCCAGGCGCCCCTGTTCCACTTTTGAAAACATGGAGGTAATAGTCCCCACCCCCACATCAAGTCCTTTCTGGAATAAAGTGGGAATATAAAAAAATAGAAGTTAAAGAAATGCCGACTTCAAAGGCATCTAGCACAGATTAAATCATGCATCTAACATGACTGGCACGTTCCTGGCGCCAAGCAGGCACCCATTCCTTGCCTTCCACAGAGCAGAAGGTACTTTGGTCCAGTACTGCCCAAACATGCCTACTCATGAGAATCACCGGCAGCCTTTATAGAAACCTGGGCCTCAGCTTCCTTCCTTGGAAAGTAAGATTCAGTAGGCGTGAACCAAGGAACCCTTGGGAGGGTTTTTTCCAAGGTGTAAGAGAGCATCAGGGGTACCTGTTACCAGGGTGGGCCAGATCCCCCAGGGTTATGGTGAAAGGGGATGGAAAAGTGTGGAGACCAAAAAATGATGAAGCCAGGCAGGGGTGACTAGAAATGAAGAGACAAGGGAGCCACTTCTGTAAAAATGAAGACCACCATCTTGGGCTCACCACATGATGTCTAACCTACACTGTCTCTGACTTATCCTGACCCCAGAGTACTGGGTCCGTTGGGTGCTTCCTCCAGCCACAGAGGCTGCAGACCCCAAACCCTCTTCGTTTTCCTTTACTAACCTGTTCACACAACCACTCCCTCGAACCAAGAAATAACACAACTTGCAAAGCATAGATACTCAGATAAAGGTCAAGCTAATAGAAATCAGTGGAATGTAATGTGGGGTGATCTGCAAATGGGGGTTCCTGATCAGAGACAGCTCTGTGCAGTCGGTGGGAATTTAGAGACAGAAAGTGCCAGGTGACAACATCAGAGCACTTACTTTCACTGCCACGGGGATAAGGTGATCTGGCTCAGGTTGGCGGGCAGGCACTGAAGACTGAGACGTGACTGCGTTTGATCCATCTGGGTCAGCCTTAGGGAGGAGCAGCCTTTCTAGAAATGACTGGTCAGCAAGACTTCCTTGCAACTTCCACCCCTTTCCCAGGGGTCCGAAGAGCTCTCCCAGCCTCCCGACTGCCCCAGCTTCTGAAGAAGGCTGCAGGCGGGAGGCCTTAGCAAGTCTCCGGATGCTGACATTCTCCAGGAAGGCAGGATTGGCACGTGCTTTGTACACTTGGGCCACACAGCCTGAGCCCACAGGTTCCTTCTTCTCAAAGCAGAGGACCCTCCCCCAGTCCTCCCCAAACGCCTGCCGCAGGAAGTGTTCAGTGTGAGTCCAAGGGTGGGGGGTCACCCGGACGTGCAGCTTGGAGAACTGGGCACAGAAAGCCTCTGAGAAGAGATCGCGCCGGGTGCTGGCCCACTGGCCCAGTTTGATGTATGTTGGGCCTGAGGTCTCCGTGGCTTTCAGAAGCAGATAGAGCCAGAGGCTGGAGATGCTGGGAGCCAGGTAGGTGAGGGGGTAGAAGAGAAGGAGGGGGAAGAATTTCATCAGGAGAGCCCCAGCCCGGAGCCAGATCCGGAGGTGCAGAAGGAGGCATCCTGGCTGCCGGTCCTGGGAGACACTCTGGGATGGCCCATTTTCAGCTAGGTCACTCCAGCCGGCTCTTTGCTGGCACACGCTCTCAGGGCCCCCCTCACCAACGTCCCCACAGGCCGAGATAAGTTTGGGTAAAGTGCCAAGCAGAAGCCAACAGAGTCTGGCATTACGAGAGCACCCAGATGATCTTAAAAGGCCGAGTTCCTTTCTGAGCTCAAAACCCCTTAGGTAGGACAAGCAGACCCTAACAGAAAAACGCCAGGGGGTCACCATCCTCTCCCAGAGGTCCCCGGACCAGGTTGCCAGCCCTCGATTTAAAGGGCACCCATCAATGCTCACGCTCTGGGCAAGGCTGACATGAGTCCAGGCCACAGCTGAGTACCCCACTTAAAAGTGGGGCCGCGGCGGGACGGGGCGACGCTCAGGGCCCGCGTGCAGGCTAACTAAGCGTGTGCAGGCGGAGCTCAGCCCGGCTCCAGGTCCTGCCCCGCGGGGCGCGCCCTCTAGGCCGCGCAGCCCGGCCCCTACGCCCCCGCTCCACACCGCACCCCCTCCCGGTACCTCGCCTCCACCTAAGGTCCGAGGCCGCCTGCGCCTTCGGGGACTTCCAGAACTGCACGGACTGTGAGGGCGGGAGGGGCCGAGCCAGACGCCAGGCCAGGCCCGGAGCGGGGACGCGACCTGCGGCGAGGTGGCTGCGCGGGCGGGGCCGCCCCACTCCAGGTCGCTGGCCGGGCACCCGCGGAGGGGCCGGGCGGAGGTGAGGGTGAGGGTCGTGGCGGAGCCCGGGTGCCGACAGCCGGGAGGCAGGGGCGCGGGGGAGGGCGGAAGGTACACCCGGGTCAAGGGATTGAGAGCCGGGGCAGTGGGCAGTGCGGACCGCGGAAGACCCAGGCCCCGGGTACCGGGCTGGGGAGGAGCCTGGGGCCGGGAGCTGGAGCGGGGGGCAGGGGTGGTGGTGCAGAGACCCTACGTTGAGGGCCCGAGGATCCGGACGCTGACAGCGGGAAGGGTGCGGGAAGAGCCGGCGATCGGGTTGGAGAAAGCCGGGGGGAGGGGTGCGGAGCGCCGGAGTCAGGCGGCCGGGGTCCGGGTGCCCAGAGCGGAAAGGGCGTGCGGAGGGCAGGGGATCCCCGGGCCGAGGAGCCCGGCGCCGGCAGCCGGGGACCTCGTGCGGAGGGCCGGGGATTCGGCGCCAAGGACGCGCCGCCCGCGTCTTCCGGGAGCGCCCGGCGCGCCCGCTTGGGCACCGCCCCTTAAAGCGGAAGCGGCGCGGACACCGGCGGAGACTTGGGCCCTCGCGTCCTGGACTCCGTAAATAGATTTCGCGCAAAACTCAAAGGGACCCTCCACGCCCTCCCCCGCCCCCCGTGCCTCTGTGTCTCCGTGGACATCTTTGCAGCCTTCCTTACAGAAATCGTGGCAACGCGCTGTGAACTTCAAGCCCCTTCTGCACACAGGTTGAGTGTTCAGCAGAGCAGAATGTGAGGAAGGTCAGGGAGGGAGGTCATCCTTGGACCCGGACTACCAGACTGCATTAATTTGGGGAATGCGTTGGCCATTGGAGAGTGGCTCCTGAAAGACCATGCTCATTCATTTAACTAATGCTTTTTGAGCCCAACATCTATCTCTTAAGCAAAATCTAACAATATTATCGAGGCTCCTAATATGTACTGAACTAGGTATCGTGCTAGGCCCCCGGGACGTGGAGACACACATCCTGCCTTTACAAACGGATCACTTATGAGGGAGACCCCACAGGGGATTTCAAAGCGTGGCAACACCATGAAAGAAACGAAGAATCGGGAGAATCCAAAGCGTGGCAACTACTTTAGAGAGGAAGCAAGGGAGGCCTTGGGAGAAGGAGAGTGTTCAGACACATAAAGCATAAAGTCCTCAAGAGGAAGGAGTGGAGTGTGAGGATTGAAGGGCGGGGTTGCTTTAACCTTGAAGAGCCAAAGGAAGGTCATATGGTTCTAGACAGCAAGGGGGAGAGAAACGGAGGCGATGGTGGGGGTAGTATTGTGGGGTGGTGATGGTGGTGGTGAAGGTACCCAAGCAGGTGACGTTGAGGGATTCCTGGGGCCCAGGTGAATGTCAGGGAGGAGAATGATGTTATCCATTATGAAGCTACATGAGCAGCAAAATCAGTTATATCCAATAGGAACCCTAAATCACAATCTGTACGGACAGCCTTTAAAAATCACGGATGTTGATTTGCAGTCAAACTCCTTTTCACATGGGTCATTTTATGTAATGTGTTTCAGGATTAGTAACAGCAGGAATGTATTTGGAATGATTAATGCATTAAAAGACTGCTTATACAAACAGGGGCCCCTGGGTGGCTCAGTGGCTCTTGATTTAGGCTCAGGGCATGATCTCATGGTTTGTGGGTTCAAGCCCCACATTGGGCTCTGCGCTGACAGCACGGACCCTGCTTGGGATTTGCTCTCTCTCCTTCTTATTTTGTTCTTGACCTGCTTGTGCTAGCGCACATTTGTGCGTGCTCTCTCTCTCTCTCTCAAAATAAACTTAAAAAAAGAGAGAGACTAAATAAATGAATAGACATTGGCCAGATATGTGACAGTAGAACTCTGACCTACAGCCTCTACAGTAATTGGTCCTGGACAGTCAGGACTTAGTCAACAACTGCCAGCTTGTCTAATTTTCATCCCTATCTTCCATCTCAGGACCAACCAGAGGAAGCCAAATGTCTTCTCCAAACCGATTACAGGAGATGCCCAGGCTCCCAGCTTCCCTGTGCCAACAACCTCCAATTAGGGCACACTTGGAGCTTTTTTCCCCTCTATAACCTGTCCCCACTAGCATTTGAGTCTCCACTTGTAATTTGAGTCTCTGCCACATGCAAGTGATGGTGGCTGACCTCCTTGCTATAGAAAGCTCTGAATAAATGACCTCCGTTTTTCCTCATTTGGGCAGCCTCCATTTTTTGTTTTTGTTTTTTGTTTTTGTTTTTGTTTTCCATAGAAATTTTCTTGACAGCTGAGCCACCTAACTATTCATAGCTTCCAGTTTTTGGAGATGCTCCTGCGGATGCTGTTAACTCTAGTACCACTAGGTGGCACCATTCTCTCGGGACGTGCAACCGAAGCTTCCTCCGGGTTCCCGACCAGAGAAGAATCTGGTGGGCGTGGAGAGAATTGCAAAGGCCCACCTGGCCGTGCTTATCTTTTCACGTGATCCAAATGACTGTGATTCTTTCCCCCGGTAACACTGTGGCAGAGCAGATGTGATGTAGGGCAAGTACTTGCTCAAAGCCCCGGGGATGGGGATAAAGTTGCCGGATTGGCTGGCTTCAGAGTTCTTAGCCTCAGCACATTTGACCTCTGGGGCAGGATAGCTCTTTGCTGTGCGTGAGGAGGGGTGGGCGAGGGGGAGGGAAGGCTGAACGGTGCCTTGTAAGATGTCTAGCGGCATCTCTGGCGCCCACTTGATGCTGGAACCCCCCCCCCCTTCCTGATTATGACTTTAAAATATGTCTGCAACCATTGCCACATGTTTCCTGGGGAGCTAAGTTACCTCTAGTGAGAACCGCTGGGCTCAGCTCCTTTGGAGGAGGTCTCTGCTGAGACCCGTTCAGCCATTCCCCCCTCAGCACACATACTCATTTTCTTCAGAACAGGGTATCGGGGAAGGGAAAGCCCTGAGCACGCCTGCAGCCCCCACCTCCCTCCTCCTTCATCCAGCCTCCAGCAGCCCCTATACCTGGGTATCTCCAATGGGGACTTGAGCCACCTCCACCTAAAACACCTGGGGTGCTCCGAAAGCTGCAATTCTGGGGCTCTACCCCAGGCGCCCTTCATCAGGACCCCTGCTTCCCCTCCCCCTCCCAAGCCAAAGGTTTTATGAGGCAAATAAAAAGTTGCAGAAGGACTAACTACCCCCAGGTCCCGCTTGGTACACCTGGCCTGCGGTTAGTGCCGGAGAGAACTGGATCCTGGGAAGAGAATGCTGGCCCTGGGCCACCCACATATGTATCTACTCTTCAAGCCTGTAAGAGTAGAAAATATCAGAAACAACGGTGGAAAAGGACAGTAAGGGACGAGGCTGCAGCAGGCGGGCTGACCCACCTCTTTTCCCCACTTGCGACAAAGTTGTCCCAGCCCTTCCTCCCGCGGGGCCCCTGGCCGCCTTCCGCTTTCTCCTTTCTTTCTCCCTCGCGGGCCTGTCAGAGGAATCGCTCCTTCTCTGTTCCCACACTCTCTGGCTCCCTGGGGTTGCCCGGGCACTACCCAGGCCAGGTGCCGCCCTCCGGCCAATGCCAAGCGGCCCGGGGCAGGTGCCCTCCCTCCTCGACGAGGGGCGTGGCCATGCCCACCTGCGAGGCCTCTTCCTGCTTTGCTCTGCCCGCCCCACACATGCCCACGCGTGCGTAGCTCTGATGTTCCCGGGCCTTCCACGCGTCTGCCCTCAAGCCGGGCACATGACGCCAGAAGCCCCAGTTAGTGGTTCTATGGTCAGAGCCGCACGGCTTGTCCTGGGTCAGACTGCCGGGTACTTTCGGGCTCTGGCACTCATTCTCGGTGGCCTTGAGCAAGGCACCTACCTCTTTTTGGCTGGTTCTGCACTGGTGAAAGAGGCTGGTGTTAGAACCTCCCTCTGCGGGGATCTCCGCAGAGCCTTAGCATTACCTGGCACACACTCAGCCTGGGGGTGGGGGGGGGAGAAAGAATGGAACTAGCAGCTGCTTGTGCTTTCTCTGCCTGCTTGAGACGGCTGGAACGGGGGAGGGCCTGGAGGCCAAGTGGCTTGATGGCCCCAGACAGCTGAGACCCGCCAGAGGGAGGTGCAGTGCCCAGGGTCACACAGGTGTCTAGCGTAGTCAGACATCACCTACCTGGCTTGCCTTTGGGCAATATTTTCAATTTTGCTCTATGTTGATCTGAGGGATATAGGAAGTAGATCAGATATCAGGGCCTCCCACGGGCAGCTGGTGGCTCAGTCAGTGGTTGAGCAACCGATTCCTGATTTTGGCTCAGGTCATGGTCTCACAGTTGTGAGATTTAGCCCCACATCAAACTTGGCGTGGAGCATGAAGCCTGCTTGATATTCTCTCTCTCTCTCTCTCTCTCTCTCTCTCTCTAACTCACTCACTTTCTCTCTGTCTCTCTCAAAATAAATAAACTTAAGGGGCACCTGGGTGGCTCAGTCAGTTGAGCATCCTACTTTGGCTCAGGTCATGATCTCACAGTTTGTGAGTTCAAGCCCCACATCGGGCTCACTGCTGTCAGTGTAGATCCCACTTCAGATCCTCTGTCCCTTTCTCTCTCTCTCTGCCTCTCCCCAGCTCACGGTCTCTCTCTCTCTCTCAAAAATAAATTTTAGAGGCACCTGGGTGGCTCAGTCGGTTAAGCATCCGACTTCAGCTCAGGTCATGATCTCACAGCTCAGCTTGTGAGTTAGAGCCCCGCATCAGGTTCTGTGCTGACAGAGCACAGCTCAGAGCCTGAAGCCTGCTTCAGATTCTGTGTGTGTGTGTCTCTCTCTGCCCCTCCCCCGCTCATGCTCTGTGTCTCTCTCTCAAATATGAATAAACATTAAAAAAATTTTAAGTAAATAAATAAAATTTAAAAACATTTTTAAAAAACGATATTAGGACCTCTCCGGAACATGTTCCTTCAAGCGAGGTGTGGCCTCTGAGAGGCAGTGCAGTGATCTGAGGTTGCTTGGAGGTCTAAAGGCTGAGATCAGGCCCTGGGCCAGCATTAGCAAGGGCAGATGGGTCAGCGGGTTTTGCGTCGGTGGGTGAGGCAGGCGCCCAGCTCACAACATTGTGTGAGGGGAATGTTTTTCAGATTCTTACCTCCGCTCTCAGGTTTGAGGAGATTGTCTAGCTGGCCAGGAAGTAGGTCAAGGGAAACTCTGAGAAGCAAGATGGGAGTCCTGCGTCCTCAGCACGGTCCAGAGCTGGGCTGACGGACCTAGCATGTTCTGGAATCACAGCAAACAGGAAGAGCTAGAACTGCTCCGACAAATAAATCTGTGACTTCAAAAAAGAGACTGTAAATCACCACACTCTTGTTCCCTTCCTTAAAGTTCAACTGGGTCTCCCCACAGGAAGAGAAAAGAATGTAAGAGTAGGGGGCGCCCGGGTGGCTTAGTCGGTTAAGCGTCCGACTTTCGCTCAGGTCATGATCTCGCAGTTCGTGGGTTCGAGCCCCGCGTCGGGCTCTGTGCTGACTGCCAGCTCAGGGCCTGGAGCCTGTTTCAGTCTGTGACTCCCTCTCTCTTTGACCCTCCCCTGCTCACGCTGTCTCTCTCTCTCTCTCCTAGAAATAAATAAAACATTTAAAAAAAAATGACTTTTTAAAGAAGGTTCAGTTAGGGGCGCCTGGGTGGCCTAGTCGGTTAAGCGTCCGACTTTCACTTAGGTCATGATCTCGCGGTTCATGGGTTCGAGCCCCGTGTCGGGCTCTGTGCTGACTGCCAGCTCAGAGCCTGGAGCCTGTTTCAGAGTCTGTGACTCCCTCTCTCTCTGACCCTCCCCTGCTCACGCTGTCTCTCTCTCTCTCTCCTAGAAATAAATAAAACATTAAAAAAAAAAAAGAATATAAGAGTAGAAGGTATTCGGGATTGCAGGCTGAACATCTGAAATTGCCTAACGGTGAATGCTGTGGAAAATCCATGACTTGGTTCTCTGCTTTCCCTGACAAACACACTAATTCTTTTTTTTTTTTTACTTTCTTTTTTTTTTTTTTACAAATAGTTTATTGTCAAATTAGTTTTTTTTTTTTTTTTTTTTTTTTTTTTTTTTTTTTTTTTTTTAATTTTTTTTTTTTTAATTTTTTTTTTTTTTTTTTTTTTTTTACTTTCTTTTTTTTTTTTTTACAAATAGTTTATTGTCAAATTAGTTTTTTTTTTTACTTTCTTTTTTTTTTTTTTACAAATAGTTTATTGTCAAATTAGGAAACACACTAATTCTTGTAAAGTTATGAATGCCTTAATTCTTTGTGGGGGACACAATGACCCTTTAAAGCTAAGGGCATAGAAATGCAACAGATGGTTCTTAGGCAAAGATTGTGTTATCGTGTTAGCTGCCAATTCAGTGATTCTTTGAGATTTCCAGCGGCACCCTGACAAATGTCAGCGGGTCTGTGATGACAAATGTCGATTGCTCCACAGCGCCCCCAACGGGCCCCCAGGACTGCCCATCTTCCCGTGCCAGTACCGGAGGCAGGAGGGCACCCGAAAGAGGAAGAGACGGGATAAAACCATCTCTGCATAAGGCGGGCCCTTCACATCCAGGAGAGGACGAAGGAGCCCGGAGCCTTCAGTGTGGGCCCCCGCACCCCCCCTCACTGCTTCCCCAGGGTGGCCTCTGCTGCCCCCCCCCCTCCTCCTGGATGACGTTTGATGGGGACCAAGAACAAACCAAACCTGGGTTTGAGGTTTGGGTGGGATGGATGGTTGGCTTGGTTTTGTTTCCCCAGAGGGAGGCACATGAGGGTTGCGGCCGATAGGAAGGAACTTCTGTCCAGCTGTCTGTAGGCAGGGAGCACGGGCCAAGGGTGGGTTAGCGATGGAATGAGAAGGGAAGGAGGGAGATGGCCTCCTACGGAGGAGAAGAGCATGGGAGCCCTGCTGCTAATGGGCTCCAGTTAGCCACTGGAGGGCCGGGAAGGAGCTTTGCCAAGGGCTGTGGGTTTTTCCCTGCCCCTAAAATAAGTTCCTTCCTTGCTCTATCCCATCCAAATGTCAGGGCTTAAGCATAAATGAGTGATGGGGTGCCTGTGTGGCTCAGTCGATTAAGCATTTGATTCTTGATTTCGGCTCAGGTCATGATCTCACGGTCGGTCATGAGATCGAACCCCGAGTCAGGCTCCACTCTGAGTGTGGAGCCTGCTTGGGAGTCTCTCTCCACCCCCCTCCCTCGAAATAAGTAAATAAATAAGTAAATAAACACTGAATAGTAACAACCAAACCTCTCCTCTGTTGTCTGCTGTGTGTCTACCTTTCAACTATGCACCGGCACACAGGCGGCAGTGACACAGAAGAGGGCTGCTGTGTCTCAAGGGTTGAGAAGGCGCGGATCCCAATGACCCAAGTAGGGGATCCGCAGCCTCTAAGGAGGGGTGTCAGAGAGGCCTGGGGGAATGGCGCTGCCTGTGCCTTCCAGAGGGGGAGCATAACCAGGACACTGACCAATCGCTGATCCAGAAACCCCCGCCCAGAGTGGCTGGCACTGGGCAGAATCACTGCTCTCAGACACGCTGGCAGGACAAAGAACATGACTTGAGCCAGACAGGCCTGGGCCGGTGTGACCTTAAGTAAGACACAAAACCTCTTGGAATTCAGTTTTCCCTTCCATAAAATGCCAGGGATGATACTGAATTGCCCAGGAGTGTGGGGGGGGATTATGTGGCAAGACCATTTGCAAAGGTGCTCAGTAAATGTTTAGCATCCAGACGGAATTTAAATTGGGACACCTGGGTGGCTCAGTTGGTGAAGCATCTGACTCTTGATTTTGGTTCAGGTCATGATCTCAGGGTTCGTGGGTTCAAGCCCCGTGGGTTCTGCACTGACAGTGTGGAGCCTGCTTGGCATTCTCTCTCTCTCTCTCTCTCTCTCTCTCTCTCTGCCCCTCCCCCTCTGGAGTGTGCACAAGCTCTCTCTCTCTCAAAATAAACTTTTTTCAAAAAGGAATTTAAGTGGAAATCAAACAATTTGGGAAAGAGGAGTTGTTCAAAGGCTCCTTTTCAGGCTTCTCCCCATCTTCATCAGCCTAGCCTTCTTTTTTTTTTTTTTTTTTGAGAGAGAGATAGAGACAGTGTGACCAGGGGAGGGTCAGAGAGAGAGGGAGATACAGAATCCGAAGACAGGCTCCAGGCTCTGAGCTAGCTGTCAGCACAGAGCCCGACACGGGGCTCGAACCCACGAACCGTGAGATCACGACCTGAGCCGAAGTCGGACACCCAACCGACTGAGCCACCGAGGGGCCCCCAGCCTAACCTTCTTCCGGCCCTCGGTACTCCTTCACTTGGCTTACAGCTGAGATGAAGCAGGCTCAGTGCTGTGGCCCAGAAGGCCTTGAACCCCTGGACCCAAAAGAGGTTGGGGGGAAGCTCAACTCGGATATGAGAGGAGAAAATAGCGGGCTCTCCTCTACTGATCTCTGAACACCCTTGTGCTCCTGAAAAACCAAACAACAACAAAAAAAAAACAAAAAAAAAAACAAAGAACAGGTGGCCCGGAGTGACCCCAATAGGCCAAACCCAGTACTACACCATTTACTTGCGGATCTGATTTTAATCCCTCCCAACAGGATGAAGCGGGTTATGACCATGGCTATTTCCACCTTACAGGTGAAGACACTGCTCCGGAGCCCGTACTCCTCAACAGGATGCTGAAGGAAGAGAAGGGAGGGCTCAGAGACGCTCTGCAGTGCTCCATGGCTGTTCCAGGTGGAAGAAGCCGGATTCAAGATGAAGAAAAATCAACTCTTTCCCTCCTCCCATCCACACCTTTCTCTCCTTGAGACCAGGCGGTACCTCCCACCCTAGACCTCATTTTCCAACATGGACAGAAGCTGAGGACAAACAGGGAGGGCTGGGGGCCCTGTTGGAGCAGTCAAGTGTCAGGATCAGGGAGAAGAGGGGCCGCTGAGAGGGTCTTCCGGGCCTCTGTGCACAGCCCTCACCGCGGATGGCCACCCTGACCTCTGGAGCTGGAGAACCAGGGCTTGGGATGGATCCAGCATCAGCTGGGAAAGCTCCAGGGAGCCAGCGGGGGCAGGGCCACACAGGAGAGGCGGAGCCCAACCAGGGCGCCAGAGCCATTGATTGGGTGGCCCGGGGACAGGAGCAGCCCTGGGGTTGGGGGCTCTAACAGGCAGGCAGGGATGGAAACTTGCAAAGCACAGGCTCTACTCAACAGAGTCTGCCCCACTGAACTGAGGCAGGGTCTTGTTCTAAAAGAAGATGGTGTCTAGAACTCAAAGATGAAGCAGCAGATGGAGTGTCGGCCCCACTAAGGAATTGCCACGAAGGAGCTCCCCAGCCAGCCTCCTCTTGCTTTGTCCCCCTGACATGTGACTGGCAATTTGGAAGCCATGGAATAGAAGGTGACCAGCCTGTGCTGTGCATTGGGTTGGGGGAGGAGCTGGGCTCTCAGTTCCATTTGCCATTCTCCCCACTTTGCCAGTTTGCCCCATGAGGACCCAGAATGCCGGGAGTAATGAACGCTGAAGCCAAGTCCTAGAACTGTTTTTAGCAAGTCAAAGTATTGAGTCACCTGGGAGGCTCAATCAGTTGAGTGCCTGACACTTGATTTTGGTTCAGGTCATGATCCCAAGATCATGGGATCCAGCTCCGCTTAGCCCCAAACCGGGCTCTGACCTGAGCATGGAACCTGATTAAGATTCTCTCTCTCTCCGCTCTCTTGATCTCTCTCTCCCTCCCACCCTCTCCCCCTCTGCCCCTTTTAAATGACGCTTCAGCAAACAAAACAATAATTTAAATGCTTATACTTTTAAAAAATGCTTGTACCTTGCAAATTTGTATTCTGAAAGTCTACTGTGCTTCCTTGAAGTGGGCATAGCATGATGGAGTTTAGGAAGCTTTCACAAGCTATAGAAAAGCTTCAGAGATCTCAGAATGAGCAAAACCCTGAGCTAAGTTAGAGACAGAGCTTTTTTCCTGTTGCTTTTTTTTTTTTTTTTTTTTTGAGAGCAGAGAGAGCGGGGGAGGGGCAGAGGGAGAAAGAATGTTAAGAAGGCTCCCCAGGCAGGGAGGATCCCCAGGAAAGGCTCGATCCCATGACCCTGGCATCATGACCTGAGCCAAAATCAAGCCTCCCCTGCTCAATCCACTGAGCCACCCAGGCGACGACACTCGGTGACTTTGATATCTAAATTAGTCCTTCAAATCTTGGGCCCCAATCTGTAAGGACTGCCTAGACAATATCTAATGTTCCCCATATTCTGCAGTAGTTTTTCTTTTCTCTCTCCTGCACACCCCTTTTGTGGATTTATAGGCTAGGCCTCTATCTCCCCTCCTCCCCCCACTTCCATCTAGGGGCCCCTGAGCTAAAGACATGAGTGACTTTCCTCTGGTATAGAGATTCGCCTGGAGTCTTTCCCCCGGCCCCTTCCCCACCCCCACCCCCCATAAATCACCACTGTAAGCTCCATCTCCCTTTCATCAGGGAATTCCTCCGCTCAAAAACCTTCCGTGGCCCCCCATTATCCTCAGCACGGGAAGCCCCCAGCATTTTCGCGTGTACTTCTCCTTCGGCAGTCCTAACTCATGCGATCTGTGTTCCTCGCTTGCCCTACGTGAGTGGGGGCAGTGGACACGATAAAGTCCTGTCTCCTCTGGGAAGCTTTTCCTGACTCCCCTCCTCGCCCGGCTTGGGAAACCTTGTGCCCCGCGGTCGCCCCCCACCCCGCCCCCGGGCTTTTATTGCCTGTGTCCCGGTGGTCGGTGCCCCAGCCAGCCTGCAAGCTGCACGGGGCAGGAGAGGCGGCCGGCTCGTTGCCTGGGGGCGTCCCAGACCCCAGCGCCGCGCCCGACCCGTAGTAGGTACCCCATAAACGCGTTAGGCGACCGGAGCGAACTGGGCGGGGGTGGGGGTGGCGGGGGGGCCGGGAGCGTCGCCGCCGCTTCCGTGCGGGTGTCTCAGGGTCTCGGCCGCCAGCGCGCGCACCGCGCCGCCAATAGATCCCGGGCCTGGCGGAGACGGAGAACGCCGCGCCGCTCGGTCTCCAGCGAAGAAAGGGTTAAGCCGCCGTCGCCCTACCCCACACCCCCCAACCCACCCAAAAAAAAAAAAAAAAAAAAAGGCGAGGGGAAGAGTCCGGCAGAAGGTCCTGTTTACGGGAGCCGCTGAGTCCGCGCGGCCCTGGGAGAGGCGTTGCCGTGGCAACGGGCCGGGCGCCCGCCAGCTGCGGATGAGCTCACTGGAGCGGCGGCGCGCGGGGGGCGGCGGCGGCGGGGCGCGCGGCCCGGCGGGGAGGACGCGGCAGCCGGCCGAGCCCGCCCTGCACTCGCGCACAGCGGCGGCCGGGCGGCGGGCACGCGAGCGGAGGGCGCGCGGCTCGCCCGGCGCCGGGAGAGGCCCGGCCGACACCAGGGCGGAGGGCTGCGGGCCATGGCGCCCCGGGCCCCCGCCGCCCGCCGCCCCCGCCCGCCCGGGCGCCCCCGAGCAGCGCCTCGGAGCCCGCGGAGCCGCGGCCCGCCGGGAGGTAGGGCTGGGCCGGGGGACCGAGGAGGGGACGCGCGGGGCGGGGGGCGCCGCGGAGGGGGACGCGGGGGGGCGGGCGGGGAGAAGGGAGGGGACGGCGGGAGCTGCCCCAGCCCGGGGCTCGGAAGCGGCTCTTGGCGGACCGAAAACTGGGTTTCCCGTGTGCGGACGTGGGGACTGGGGCGCTGCAGCCCGACCTGTGGGACTTGAGCAAAGTGCTGGCCACACGGCCTTCGGGGGCTCGGCGTGACGTTCAGGGCCGAGTGGGGAAGCCGTCGTCCCGCGCTTCGGAGACCTGCAGAAACTGGGCAGAGCTGGGTCCCAGGGGGCGTGAGTGAGAGAGAAAGAGAGAGAGAGAGGGAGTGTGTGTGTGTGTGTGTGTGTGTGTGTGTGTGTGTAGAGAAAGAATCCACTGGGGTGAGCGGCCGAGACCGCCCCCCTCACCCCGCACCCCCCAACTGTGGTCAGAATCTGCAGTCTTGGGAAAGCAGGATGGTCAAGATGATTCAATGATCGTAGCTCTCCCACTTTTCCCCTAAGGATAGAGTTGGGAGCAGATGGAGCTGGGGGGGGGTCCCTTAACACGGGGGACAGTGATACTTAGGAGGGTCAAGGTTCAGCGGTGGGGTCCTTTCCTGCAGGGGTGCCGGTGGCGAAGCTGGGCAGGGCAAGGCTGGGGAAAGAGCAGTGCAGTGACCTCTGCCCTAACCAGCTGGGCGCTGGAGAAGCGGCAAGCGGAGTCCCAGCTGGTGTGGGGATGGGCTTCAGGGGTGGGACTTCTCTGACGCCCCCAACCACTTGGGCAACAACGCTTCCGGGGTAGTAGCCTTATAAAAGGAACTCTACCGAAATTTTGGTATCAGACTCTTACGCCCTTGGTGGTTACAACATAAAAGAACAAAATCCTTTCTGCTTGCATCATCAAATATTGAACACAGCAGAGTGGTGGAGAAAGTCTTGGGTGGGCTGCTTAGATGGAGCAGAAGTCCGAGAAGTTAAGGGCAAACAGTGACTGGTTTTGAGGAAGACCGATGGGAGAGGACGGCCTTCAGGGCTTTTATTGGGAAGATTTGAAGCCTCCCTGTGTTGTGTAATCATTCACTTAACAGCTCTGTGCTGGGCGTTAGGAACAAACACAGTGATGAATAAGAGAGCTCTCTTCCTTCCAGAACTCACCATCCTAGTTGGATAGTCAGAAAAATTAAAACCAGGGGCGCCTGGCTGGCTCGGTCGGTAGAGCACGAGATTCTTGATCTCGGGGTTGTGATTTCAAGCCCCACGTTGGATGTAGAGATTACTTAAAAATAAAATCTTAAAAAAAAAAAAATTAAAACCGGTCCTGGGCTGGCCTGGCTGTGAGTGCTGTGTGCTAGGGGAACCCAGAGCTGGGCCACCCAGAACAGGGGAGACCCGCAGAGTAGGTAATACTGGGACTGAGCCGCTGAAAAGCTCTTCAGCAAGAAAACAAAGCAGGGATGGCGGTTTCAAGCTGAGGGAACAGAAAGGTTTCAAGCTGAGGGAACAGAAAGTCACCAAGAGGGAGGGAGGGAGGGGGCGGGTAAGTGTGGGGAGAATTCCCAGTGTGCCCCCAGAGGGGAGGAGGGTCTCACTGCAGCTGGGTTCAGATTCTGTCCTAGAAAGCTCGCTGTGGTTGCTGGGCGGAGGTCTGGAGGGGAATGTGGCCGCGGCCTCGCAGTGCGCAGGCCAGAATTACTGATGCACCCAGGATGGCAGTGTTGAGACAGGGTGGCTGGATCTAAGAGATTAAGAGGTTGGACCCTGGTGCCTGGCCCAGGTGAGGTAACCTAGACCAAAACGATGTGCCGAAAAGCACAGGAGAAAACAAAGCAAAGCAAAAGGAATGGATATTTTGAATGGCCCGAGTTTAGCAGATTACAACACTTGGACAACGAATTTGGCTCTAAAGTTCCTGGCAGCTTCGAGACAAACAAAAATACACTGGATTGCACAGTTTTGGAGTTTGGACAACAGAAAGCTTACAAATTAATTTTCAGAACACAATTTTTCCTGGAATGATCTCAACAGGGAATTCGTCATGAGGAACCTTGTGTGAAGACCAAAGAGTGACATAGAGAAAAAAAAATGTCCGTTGTTGGTGTCACAAAAGATGGGAAGACAAAATTCTGCACGACTATCTCTCTATACCATCTTCCTGTTTTGACTTGGGAACATACTGCATTTCTGTGGGCTTCGGAGCGGCAGCGCAGGCTGTGGGCAGCTGGGGCCCAGGGAGTGTACGCAGCGGAGCCCGAGGTCTCAAGTGTAGGAAGAGATTGACATGGGCTTTGATGAATGTAGAGAGCAAGCACCCTGGGCGAGTCATAGAACAGTCCCCAGGCTGGCAGGCAGAGACTCTGGTCTGCTGAAGGGTCTGGTAAGGCAGTGTGCATCCAGAAATCCTGGCCAAAAGAGAAACAGGGAGTGGGGGCAGCATTTGAGGAATCTGGTCAGATGGGCAAGGAGACTTCTCCACCCCCCCCCCACCCCCGCCACCCGTACCTCCACTGTGGTCCAAGTCTTTGTGCTTTTAGACCTGATGTTAAGCCTGCTTCTCAGCAGTAGCAAAAGGGTGGGATTCAGGAGACCAGAGATTCACCGGAGCGGGTGGGAATCTTGTTTGCTGCAGCACCAGGAATATCACAGGAGAACAGGGAGTGCAGGCCCAGAGCTGGCAGGTTCTGCAGACTCAGCCACGGGTCCCCTGGCTGAGCCCTGCCCTTCACTTTCTGCAGAAGGACGCAGCCTGCAGAATCCATGTCTTGCATTGCTGCTGGTGAAACCATTTCTTGCTAATTTCAGAGGTCTTGAATTAGCATGGAGTAGGTGTGAGATTCTGCTCCCCTAGCCCCCATCACAGTTTCTTAACATCTGTAACTGGGGGTGCCCCCTTGAAACACACATTTAGGGGCATGTGTTTTAGGGGCACTGTGTGGCTCAGCCAGTTAAGTGTCTGACTGCAACTCAGGTCATGATCTCCCTGTTCATGGGCTCGAGCCTTGCGTTGGGCTCTGTTCCGACAGCTCAGAGCCTAGAGCCTGCTTCAGATTCTGTGTCTCCCTCTCTCTGTCTCTGCCTCTCCCCTGCTTGTGCTCTTTCTCTCACAAATAAACAAACATAAAAAGAGAGAGAGCACACATTTAAATGATTTGGGGGGGCATTTTTTTTAAAAAAGAACAGCTGCCTGGGCCCACCCTAAAGAGATTAAATAAAAATCTTTGAGAATGGACCCTGGGCATCGCTATTTTTGAAAGGTCACAGGTGGCTTTAAGCTACAGCCAAGGTTGAGAGTGGCATAAACAATCACATACAGGGTTTCTTAGAGCAGGGGACAGAAACTTCAGATCCCAAAAGCAAGGACCCCATAAAATTTAGTTAGGAAGCCTATTACTCATAATAAAATAAAAAGCTGATGAGCCTTCAACATCAGGGTTTAAAGCCAGCTTGAACAGACACAGATAAGAAAGCTGGTGGCAGACACATTTATGTGAAGCTTTGTGTGTATATGAAGTATTTTTTAAATTTTTAAAAATGTTTTATTTATTTCTGAGAGAGAGAGACAGCATGAGCAGGGGAGAGTCAGAGAGAGAGGGAGATACAAAATCCAAAACAGGCTCCAGGCTCTGAGCTGGCTGTCAGCACAGAGCCTGACGCGGGGCTCAAACCCAAGAACCGTGAGATCATGACCTGAGCCGAAGTCGGATGTTTAACCGACTGAGCCACCCAGGCGCCCCTGAAGTATCTTTTTTAAAAAGTAGAAAATCTTGGGGCGCCAGGGTGGCTTAGTTGGCTAAGCATCCGACTCTTGGTTCTGGCTCAGGTCATGATCTCACGGTTTAAGGTGTGTGAGTTTGAGCTCCGCATGGGGCTCTGTGCTGGCAGTGCAGAGCCTGCTTGGGATTCTCTCTCTCTGTCTCTCTCTGCCCTTCCCCTGCTCTCTCTTTGTCTCAGAATAGATAAATGTTTAAAAATTAAAAATGAATAAAAATAGAAACTCTAAAAGCATAATCACAAGGTTCCTGCTGTTAGATCTAATCCAGCTGTATGCAGTGCTGCACTTAGCTCAGCCTGAAAAGCGTTGGTAACTTTCTCTCTTTGCTAGGAACCCAAATAAGTCTACTTTCTTGGGTGCTGAGCCTCTGAGTTCTGGGTACTTTGTACTTTCCTCATGTAGACACTTCAAGTGTATTTGTTTTCTAACCCATGTCTTCTAGATTGGGAAGAAGCCGGGAAAAGCAGTTTGCAATGGAACATCCATAAAGTCTTAATCAAAAGGAATGCATCTCTAAGGGTTGAATTCAGCAACTCTGGCAGGATAATAGGGGAAATATTTTGAGGCTCAATGACTTTCCCGATAACACTCGAATACACCTTGCAGGCAGTTGCTTCTTTGGCTGTAGGCAACGTTGACTCAGCTTCCTTTATGATCTCTGGAACCCTAGCCCCTTCTTTTTTGCTTCCTGAGGACCCATGGAATGTCTCACAGGTACTCAAGAGTGACCAAGGTTGTGTCATACCCAGTCTCCTGTGTCCAGGCATGGACTCTTCTTCCTCCACAGAGGCAGATGGCCACCATAGGTACCCTAGGTGATCTTTAAACATTCCCCCCCTCCCCCAACACACACACATACTGGCTACCCAACAGAAAGGCTGACAGACACATCTACTCCTTTAATTATAGGAGAGAAGTCAGTGTCAGGAACTAAGGCGAGTGATTAGCTCAGTTTTCTACATGGGATGTCCAAAGGCACAGTATGTTGGGAAACCAGAGTCATACCATCTTTTACCCTTGTGTCAAGATCATTGACTGATCTGGGCAAAAAAAATGCATCCTGTCGATTCTCGGCTTGCCTGGAAGTTAAGCCCTTTGCCAGCTGCGGTCCAGAATTGCTCTGCCTTTGGCTTCCCTTTGATGCATCCATCCTTGGCCTGCAGTTGACCTGAAGAGGGGTGAGCCCCAGACCCCCCCCCCCTTTTCTTATAGGCTGAACTGCCAAAAACTGTTACCATTTTTTCTCCCTGGCCTGAAGGAAGGAGGGGGTGAGTCACCTTCATGGCAAGCTCAGGGAAGAGGTTAGCTTCCCTCAATAGTGGGGAACGAAGAGGTTCCATGGCTCCCTGCAGAAGGAGATGAGAGCAGGATCGAGCTGGAGTGGGGTCAGGACAGGAAGTTGTGACAGGGGCCACTTTTCCGTGGTACCCAGGCCTTCTGGGGTCTGTGCGTCTCATCAGGAGAGCTTGTCAGACCAGTGCAAACATAGTATCAAATGCATTTCCTTTGGTGGTTTTTCTTTCCTAAAAAGCATACTGTAAAGTTTTAAGATTACATTCATACACATACTTTTACATATACATAGATCTTTCTATGTAAACTGTGAAAGTTATATTTACTGTAAAGCATTTAAGCAATAAGAAAAAAGAATAAGATGAAAAATGAAAATTTGCCGCATGCTGTCTCCCTCCTCAAAGGCAATCCCTGTTTGGTATATATCCCAAATCGCCCCAAACTTGTCTTTTCTTTGCCTATGTTTCTTTGTTCATAATTGAACCCTTGGTGTGAGAATAATTCCATGCAGGACCTACACTGTCCTAGGGTTGCTTTGTGTGGATTGCCTTCATTTGTTTAACAAATTACCTCTTTTTGAGCCATTGGTTGCTGTGAGTTTAGCCACTACACACACTCTGGGGCATTGTTGCAATATTTCTGTAACACAAATTCCCAGAAGTGCAATTGCTAGATTGAAATAGATTCCAAAGCCAAATGGGTATTGAATATATTTATGCCCAGTGATGTATAATTTAAAAATGAGATCCTGATGCTCCACCTTAAAAAAATTGTAAAACGATTTATTACCTCTCTCTCCCTTAACCCAAGTGTTACCACCCCAGTTCCCCCACTGAATTTACTCTGAGTTTCATTTAAGTTAATACGAAAACTAAAATTAATAGTGTGGTACATTCATAGAGGCAATCTACTATTTTGAGTTAGATTCAATTTTTAAAAGTTAGATTCAATTGTCAATCATATTAACATTATGATTTCTAAGAGATTTTTTTTATGTTTTATGGTTCGTTATCCAACAAACCATCTTAATTTTTATCTCTTGCTGTCACTTTCATGTTCCCAGAACCTCGATCTCGCGTAATCAGGATTCCACGTTTTGTGTAGACGGGAACCTGGAATGGATGGGGTGGGTTACACACGAGAGTCAACCCAGTGCAATAATCTAAAGTACCTCCCTTTTTCTCCCTCGTTCTTCCTTGCTTCTCAGGAAAGAAGATGTAGTCAGGGTTGTGTTTGAGTTAGCACCAAGTTCTCTGCAAATTCTCTATGGGGAATGGATTGGGCAACCATAATATACGAACTGGGCCACTTTGAAAGTAAAAAGGGAGCACTTAAGATAAGTTGTTGGGGCACCTGAGTGGCTCAGTCAGTTAAGCAGCTGACTCTTGATTTCAGCTCAGGTCATGATCTCACAGTTTCATGAGTTTGAACCCTGCATTGGGCTCTGTGCTGACAGCACGGATCATGCTTGAGATTCTCCCTCTCTCCCTCTTTCTCTGCCTCTCTCTCTCTCTCTCTCTCTCAGAATAAATAAATAAACTTAAAAAAAAGGATAAGTTGTTAATTGATCTACAACAGGCCTACCCAGGGACTATACCTGGAAACTGCCACTTGCAGGCATCCTGGGAAAGGGTGAGAGTTAGCCATTATCTGTCCATTCTCCCTGCTGGTCCAGGGGCATTGACATAGCAGACATGTGTTTGTACCATCCCTCTGCCCTCCTGCCTTTCTTAGCCCCCTGGAGTAGAGCCTGAAGCCCAGGGAAGGAGGACGGGTCAGGTGGATAACCTGGTGCTGCATGTGAACTTCTCATTCCCACTAAAGGAGTCAGAGGAGACAGATACTTCTGTCCCTTCCTACCCCCAGCTCACCATGGAAAAAAAAATCACTGACTGCCTTTACTCAGCAAATTGGAACCATAAAAGCAGAGCACTTCTGGGGCACCTGGGTGGCTCAGTCGGTTAAGCCTCCGACTTCGGCTCAGGTCATGATCTCACTGTTCGTGGGTTCGAGCCCCGCGTCGGGCTCTCTGCTGTCAGCTAGCTCAGAGCCTGGAGCCTGTTTCAGATTCTGTGTCTCTCTCTCTGATCCTCCCCTGTTCACACTGTGTCTCTCTCTCTCAGAAATAATTAAAAATATTAAAAAAAAAAAAAAAAGCAGAGCACGTCTATAATTTTATCTGTGCTTCTATGTCCCTACGAATTACAGGCTCAACCTCCCTGGATGACCAGGCAAAGGCATTTGTATGGGATTAGCAAATCGGGATTCAAACTAACCTTGCATGGCGGGGGGAGATGTGATTTGGGGGAGAAGCCTCAGAGCACTGATAGGATCACTGGGCAGGGCTGACGGGGGAGGAGGGGGCTGAGATTTAGAACCTGCCTGCTGGAGCAGGCCAGCTTCTCAGCCACAGACTTGCTCTGGGTGGAGACTGGGGAGACACAGGAACTTCTCCAAGCAGCCTGCCAGGGCTCTGCCAGGATATGTCTCCAGCTCTCTGGGGGCACAGGGGGCCCTCTCCTTAAGACTCTGACTTGTGGGTGAGAGTGGTTCAGATGTGGAATGAAGTGTGTGGTCATCCAACCCCCGCGTCTTGTGGCCGCTGTCATCCTTTACATCTGGTCCATTTCACCATCTGTGTTGGTGACAGGCAGCAAACACAACAAACACACACAGGCTCCCAGGACATCAAAAAGGGACCAGTGCTCTCTGTTTACCCTTCAGCTAAACTGGTGCATCTAATGGGGTGGAAAAACGTCAGGGAAAATTAACCCCCTGATGCCTCCCTAAACATGGAGACTTGGCGATCCCAGCCGTGCGTGCCGAGGGATGGCCACGAGAGGCTCTCCTTCCCCCTGAGCATGGGGCGACCCAGATCCTGGGCCTGGGGCAGAGCGGAGGGAGATGCAGCTTTTCGTTCCTCTTCCAGGTTCAAGCTGCCAACCTCCTGGAGGAAAAGAGAAGGAAGGGGTCTCAGGACGGGGAGACTGGGCGGCTGGAAGAGCCCCTGGGGCAGGTCCACCAGCCACGCCCCAAGTCCCTGAAATCTGGCCTCCTTCCCTAACCCTCTGCTGAGACCTTACCCTAATGAAGCAGCCAGTGGCCAGTTCACTGTTCTTTAGCTCCCTAATTACGTGACACCCCTGACCAAGGTCAAGATTGATGTAGAACTGACGTGCACTGATACATCTGTCCACTTGTGAGAATGCCTAATGCTTCTGAACTGCTTAGTAGGCAGTCCCTGCCCAGAGCTCCCAGTGTCCCGCATTCCTGGGAACCCCAACCGCCCCAGATCCAGCCATTACAGGGTTAACCATGAGGCCAATTCTGATTGGCTGGTGTCCCAGCCACACCTTTGTCCAGTCCTCTGCATATTGCCTCCCCACCTGAGACACCATAAGCTTTTGGTTATTCTAATTCTCTTTAGAAAAGGAAATCTTCATTGATACTTTTTCTTTTTTAATTTTTTTTTTTAATTTCTGAGAGAGAGACAGTGTGAGCAGGGGAGGGTCAGAGAGAGAGGGAGACACAGAATCTGAAGCAGGCTCCAGGCTCTGAGCTAGCTGTCAGCACAGAGCCCAATGCGGGACTCGAACCCACAAACCTAACCGTGAGATCATGACCTGAGCCAAAGTCGGACGCTTAACCGGCTGAGCCACCCAGGCGTCCCTCTTTTTCTTATTCAACAAGCATTTGTACCTCACCCATAGTAGCCTAGTGTGGGTTAGGCACTGCAGAGGAATAAAAAGAAGCCCAATGCCTATGTCCTACCACTGTCTAGTCAGAAGGCCCAGATAAGGAAACATAAAAAGAAACTGAGTCAGTGGGGCTCCTGGGTGACTCCGTTGGTTAAACATCTGACTTTAGCTCAGATACTGATCTCACGGTTTGTGAGTTTTCAAGCCCCGCGTCGGGCTCTGTGCTGACAGCTCAGAGCCTGGAGCCTGCTTCAGATTCTGTGTCTCCCTCGGGTCCAAAAGAGAGCATATATTCATTACGTAGCCTCTTTATTTTCCCAGCAAGTCGTAACTCCTCCTCCTTCCTTTCAGGACATCCCAAGTGTAAACCACCAACCATCCCATCTGCTCCCGGCTCCCAGCACATGCCTGAGCGGTCCCTGTGTCCCAGGCCGGAGTGCACCTTCTTGCTCTTGCCTCACCTGCAACTCTCTCCTTTCCCAGCTATCGGAACCCAGTGTGGTCATAAGGGCCACCACATCTGACCTCTTCTTCCAGGAAGTCTGTGGCTCTTCTGATTTCCATCGCCCACCTCCGCATTCCTCCACTTTGTATTTGTTTGGTAACATCCACCACCATAGTTCAAATTTAGGCCTGAAACCAACTTCATGTTGTGATTCTTGAACTGTATGTCAGGCATCCCCCGGACTGATCTTGTCTTTTTGTCGTGAACAACTGCAATCTTTTATTGCCGTTTGGCCGATTGGGTTTACAGCTGTTATTCCTCTTTAAGAGGCAGGGACTGTCCCATATGCTTGTGTATTTCCCAACATCCCCCCCCCCACCACCACCCAGCACCTCACGCAGCCTACTGTACTCGGCTCTTTGATTCATCTTACTGATTCAAATCCTATCCATGCTGGCCCAAATGAACTAAATAAAGTCATAGGGGAAAGACCATTTCCCATATCTCAAAACCTAGCTAAATAAAAAGGAACATGTTCCCAGGCATTGCACAACTTGCAAGTACCAAACACCAGGCACAGATAGTAAACAAACAGAGCCAGGGTCCCTGGGTTCAGGGAGCCAGAACACAGAGGGGGAAGGGAGTGGGGATGCTGATCACAGTGGGCTCCGCCTACTTACAAATCCAGCTCTGAAGCTGAGCTTGAGCACGTCCTGGTTCCTACTGAAAAGGAAAAGGGGTCAGCTCCCCTTCCAATGTCAAAACCAACTGACACAGATTACCCTGTAACAGCAATTCCATGCTTGGGCGTATTTTGCAGCTTTACCACACTTGCAGACCTCTGGGGCTGGGTCAAGTAGCCCCGTGTAGCCCTGCAGATGAGTTGAGGAGGTGGTATTATTATCATCCATACAAGCTTCTGTATTATGACTCCTATTTGTATTATTTGGCAAAGTTAAGCTCGCTTTATTACAGAAGATACGTGTTGAGCACTTTTTATGGGACATGGGCTGTGCTGAAAGCTTTAGGGGTGCATTCTCATTCAATCCTTACAATTATCACAGTTTTACAGAGGAGAGGACTAAGTCTTTGAAAAGTAACTTATCCCAGGTCCCACAGCCTCAAGTGGCAGAATTGGAATTTGAACCTCGGTCTGTTTGCAAACTCTTTGCAAGGCCCATCTCTCAAGGCCTTTCCCAGAACAGGGAGCTGTGGCAGAGAGGCCTGGGCCCCCTTCTCCCTCTCTGGGCTCAGGAAAGGGGATGCGAGATGACGTCTTCCTCTAAGATTGCTGCCTTTTGTCCAAATGTGCTGGCCAGGAGCCAAGCTGGAAACTCTCTGCTCATGGAAAGAAAGAGAACAGAAGCCAGCAAAAGAGGGTGGGAAAGGGTCTGAGGGGGAGGAAAGAAAGAGGAGGGTAGGAATTAGAGAGAGAGAGAGGAGGTGGGAAAGTGAGGAGTTGGGGCAGCACAGCTGGAGCCAGAGGTGGGTGTCAGGAAGCAAAGAAGATGTGCCTTTCAGGTGCATCCCTTCAAGTGGCTGCTTCATGGTGTGGTGTGAGCGGCCGGCCCGGGGGACACAGGACCGGGGCTCTCCAGATGCTCAGCGGCCGGGACAGACTGGCTAGGGCCCTGCCTCTCCTCAGTATTACTGTTATATGAGGTCAGGTTAAAATGAACGGGAGAGCATTCACAGGGAAAACAAGTCACAAAATGGCAGCCTGAGGGCTGCTTCTGGAAGCGGATGGGAGGGCCAGGCAGTGCCTCGGTGCCAGGGTGTTCGTGGAGGGCAGGAAGGGGATGGAGGGGACGTAGGAGAGAGCGTAGGTCCCGGGTACTTGGAATAAAATCCAATCGCAACAATTTACCAAGTATCTACTCTGTATCCAGGAGGGGAAGGCCTGTCCCCTGTCCCCCCCACCCCTGCCAGGCATCTATTTGGGTGTCAGGCACTGGACTTTTGAATCTGACAAGCTGGATTCATTCAGCATGCATGCAGCCTTGGGAAAAAGTTATTCCCTCCAGGCCTCAGTTTCCACATCTGTACAGGGGAGGCAATAGTAGGGTTCATGTGAGGATTCAATGAAACGATCCACGTAGAATCTTGCCTGGAGAATAGTAAATGCTCAATATTTAAAAAAAAAAAAACTTAAAATTTTTTTTTTTAATTTATGAGAGATTTAGAGACAGTGTGAGCAGGGGAGGGTCAGAGAGAGAGGGAGACACAGAATTGGAAACAGGCTCCAGGCTCTGAGCTGGCCGTCAGCACAGAGCTCAACGCAGGGCTCAAACCCACAAACTGTGAGATCATGACCTGAGCCGAAGTCGGACGCTCAACCAACTGAGCCACCCAGGCGCCCCAGTAAATGTTCAATAAATGTTAGCCATTCATTCATTACTGCAGTTGGAAGTAGCAAACATGTGGACCTTGAGTAAAATGTATTAAATAATGGTAGATGCACACTTAGTTAGATGACCAAATGTAGGTAAGTTAATAACTGCTGTAGAAATTCAGAAGAGTGGGAAAGAACTTCAGTTTGGGGTAGTCACAGTAGGTTTTATGGAAATTTCAAACTAGATTTTGAGGGCTTGGTGGAATATCATAGCAAAGAAAAGGGAGGGTGACAGCTGAGGGAAAGAATATGAACAGAAGTGTGGGGACGGGGAAGTCCCAATTCGCTGAAGCGCAGGAGTATTTGCCGACAGGGTAGTCTAGCTGTCCCCTCGCCCATGATAAACTCCTGGGCAATGTATTTCGTTTACGTACACTTCAGCTGCAAAAACAGCTGATCACCCGGATGCCCCATCCAGTGGAGAGGCGTCTGAGTGTCACCCATCGGAGCCGCCCTCTCTGTCTGTGTCTGGGTGGGTTCTTGCTGGGTCTCTCCTCTCCGTGTTTCAGTACCATTCTTTCCCCGTCTCTTCAGTTCTCAGTCTCTGTCTTTCTTTCTGATTCTCTATCTCAAGTTCTATCTTACCTTCAGTCTCCAGCTCATTTCCTTTAACCTGCTAACACGGAGTCTCTTTTCCCTCCCTGGTATAGGGCAGGGGAGCTCTGAACACTGTATTTATTCATTTATCTTTTTATAAAAGAAGAAAAAGCAGGGACACCTGAGTGGCTCATTCAGTTTAAACGTCCGACTCTTGATTTCGACTCAGGTCATGATCTCATGGTTCCTGAGATAGAGCCCCGCATCGCTGCTTGGGATTCTTTCTCTCTCTCTGTCTCAGAAAGAAAGAAAGAAAGAAAGAAAGAAAGAAAGAAAGAAAGAAAGAAAGAAAGAAAGAAAGAA